>NW_017728912.1:34524437-34535209 GCF_001723895.1 Crocodylus porosus
ACGCCCAGAGAGGCTCCGGAAATGAGACTCCTGTTACAGAAATGCCAGTGCTTCAAGAAGGAAGTTTTGATTTTTAGCCAACTCTGCTTAATTGGAGGGTAATGAGAAAAACCACTTACTCCCACCCACTGCCTATCTTGCCCACCACATGCTTTAATGGCTTTTCTCTTGAAGGGTGTCTGATTAGTGGTACGTTTTATGGTGCATCTGGCTTGCTACCCCCAGTACAGTCTATTTGTGCAAGTTCAATTTAAACACTCACACAATGCATTTAAGGATACCCACCTCTCCCTGTGCAAGTTAACTCAGCCCCACTCTCCACTTCCCACACCTCACAGGATGTACAGCTGGGACCCTCTCCTGGCCTCTTCTGGAGTTCACTGGGCTGAGCCACAGTTCTCAGCTCTTTCGCCCCACCACCTGTCACATAGGATGCATCATTGTACAGCATCTGGAGTTCACTCTTCTTGGCCATCCCTCATTTCTCACCACATGAGCAGTCCTCTCCCTGGCACTCATGAGCCAATAACAACATGAGGTACCCTGAACTTCCCCCTGCCACCAGGCCCTGACCCATGGCTCTGGCTGGCTGCCCAGTTCTCTGTTACAGTTTACCACTTTCACACATGCCACTGTGATGAGGACCTCTCCCATTATGCTTCCCATAGCAGAAAGGGGTGGGCAGGGGAAACCAGAAAAAGCCCAGAAACATGGGAAATACCCATAGTAGAACATGGGCATAGCTATGCCTAGTCATCCCTGACCAATAGCTGTCCCACCTCTTCTTGAACACCTCCAGTGACAGAGTGTCCGTGCTTCCCCTTGTCAGTCTATTTCATTGCCTCACTATTTAAACAGTGAAGAAAATGTTCTGGATATCCAATCTAAACTTATTTTGCTGTAACTCCAAGCCATTGGTCCACATCCTCCTCTCTACAGCAAGAGAAAAAAAGGTGCTTTCCCTCTTCTTTATGTCAACCCTTCAAGTATTTGAAGACCACTGATATCCTCTCTTAAGCACCTTTTCTGGCACACCTTCAGCCTCTCCTCATATGACTTGTTTTCCAAGCCCTTGATCATATTTGTTGCTCACCTCTTGATCCTCTCTAACTTTTCTATGTCCTTTTTAAAATGTGGAGCCCAAAACTGCACACAATAGTCCAAATGAGGCCTAATTAATCAGTGCCAAGTAGAAAGGCACCATCACCTTCCATGTCTTGCACCTAATGCTTCTATTGATGCATCCCAAAACTGCATTCACCTTTTGTGCAGCTACGTCACACTGCACTTAAATTAAGTCCGTGGACTGTTAAGACTCCAAAATCCTTTTCCATCCAGCCAGGTGTCACCCATTTAAAATTTTTGTTTTTGATTATTCCTCCTGAGGTGTAGCACTTCGCATTTGTCCACACTGAATTTCATCCTGTTTGCTCTAACTCAGCTTTCCAGTCTGTTGAGGTCCTTTTGACTTGAGCTCCCATCCTCCAGTAGGTTTGAAATGCTTTCCAGTTTTGTATAATCTGCAAACTTGCTCAAGAAGCTTTCTGTGAAGTAGGTGCTCCCCTTGGGCAGCTTGCACAAGCCTGGTTGAACTGGATAGCCATTTGGAAGCAGAATATTTAAGAATGCAGGTGACATCTCATTGTCTTTATGTTTTTTATGATAACCTCCCTTATCTGAAGCACTAATAACCAATGCTTGCTTTCAGGTGCCAGAGCAAAAAATGCCTTTGAAATGCATTCGAGAAAACAAATTGAAATTCTCTGACTCTCTGAACAGCCGGCGCTGGACATTCTTGAAAAATGGATTGGATGATTTTAGAGATGGCTTCCCTCCTCCATCTGACAACAACATCATTCATGGCACAAAGGGGCCTGTACCAATTCTGCAACACAATAGTGCATCTAAAGCTTCTTGCATGGCTCAGCCAAAAGGAAGGAAAAGATGCACCAAAACCCAGATCAGCCCGTGCAAGCTCAGTCCCTTGCAAAAAGCCAGAAGGGATTACATCTCACAGATAGAGTACTGTGTGAGCCAGCACCCTCTGGTGCTCTACCCTCATCTGGAAGAAAGTGTCCCTCCAGAGGTAAAAATCCCACATTTTCCAGTACTTTTCCTTGAGGCACGTATCCTTCCAGCAAGTTGTTAAAACGTAAGTGATCTAAAATGCAGCTCCTCCTGTCACTTAAAAAAAGATCTGCTGCAGTTTACAAATAGAAAACCTACAGAATGCGGCGAGATAAATGATCTTAAACACAGCTTGAGATTTAAACTGTTTTGAGCCACAGTTGTGCGATACCCAGTTAGAACTGAAATTTGCCATATTCTGTTCAGCAACCCACCCTCCATCACCGATTTGTCAACCCAAAGCATATGAAATAGGGGGGAAAAAGTGTTGCTTTAGAAGGCAAACACATGGGGTCATGACTGGTGAACTGTGCCAGCCAGCCATGAGTGGCAGCCAGGGCCGTGTCCGGTCCCACCATGTCTGGGCGCACACTGGGGCTGGGGTTGGGGCAGCATAGCAGCTGGACTTGCTTCTTAGTAGCACATCCAGCTACTGCTGCCAGTGTCTGCCACCACTGGTGTACCCAGCCCCGCTGCCTGGGCACTCCACCCCTTCTACCCTGCATCTACTGCTGGAGGTGCCAGATGGTGCAGGCAGATGGCGTCTCCACAGAGACTGGCCTGGGACCCATGTGAGCAGGGCATACGGTGGGGCAGATCGGATGGGGCCACAGGTGGGCGAAGAGCGGTGTCTGGGATCAGGATGGGCCGCAGCTACGATTGGAGTCCCGGGGCCTAGGGCAGACCCAGGATCCACTGCTCACACAACCCTGCAATGCACGCCAGTTCCACAGGCAGGGGTGTGCAGGGAGTGCATCATGGCTTTGCCCTGGGACCATGAAATCAATCCCAACCCTGGCCGCAGGCCCACCCATCCCGCTCCTGGATGCTGCTCCTTGCCCACCCATGGCCCTCTCCTATCTGCCTAGCTGAGTGCAGGGCAGAGCCACTTAAAGAGTTTTGGTGAGCTACTACGGGGAGGTGAGGGATGGAGGGGGTGCTGACCCAATGTGTTGGGGTGTGGGGGTGCTGACCCATCCCACAGCAGCTCACCAAAACTACCCAAGTAACCCTCCAGTCTGAATAACTGCCACCCCTGTTTTAAGCCCTCCATCAGCCAGAGCATGATTTCACAATAAAGTACCCTAATCACAAGACCATTCCTTCTGTTCAAACAGGAAAAAATATGCAGGGCCAAAAGGAGAACAAACTACAGGGAGCCTTGCTGTTTGGCTCAGGGAGACTGGCACTACCGTGGAAGGGACGGAGCCCAGAGCTCTGGCTCTTACTCCTTCCCCCTCCCCTCCCAGTGGTGTTTCTGTGTTTTGCATTAGATAAAACGGACAGACCAGTGATTCTCAACCATTATGTCTCCTCATGATCCCTTCAAGTTGTCATAGGGTGCCACATAATGCTCACACTATTAGGCGTGCACCAGTCACAAGATAAACCCAGAGATTTCAAATAGGAATCCATAATGGTAAAAATATTCTGGCCTATGACCAGGAAAAATATATAGGAGAAACGAAACAACAACTGCATACCAGAATGAATGCACACCGAAAATCCATCAAAGACAAAAATATCCAATTACCTGTGAGTGCACACTTTTCTAAAAGGTGTCTTGAGTCTAAAAAGGTTAAGAACAGTAATGGAAGAGCAGAGGATGGAGCTGGACTACATGGGCGATGGAGCTGATCTAGTCTGGCCTTTCTTATAGTGTTTGATATAATTGTTTGTTACATGGGATCCTATCCAATCCAGCCTCCATAGGAACAGCCCTGGTGATGTGTGTTTGAACATGTGCTCTCTTGTTTGACCCCTAGCTTTTTGAAGAAGTGATGGATGTCCTGGACCCTGAAATGTGTTTGAGTTGTGAAGCTGGATGCAAGGATCATGAACAGGAGAGCCATGCTCCTCAGAAAGAACAGCACCTGCTGGAGGATGGGCAAAGAAAAGAAAGCACCCTAGCACCCAGGTCATCAGTACTGTGAGTACTGGGCAGGACAGAGTGAGCAGCCCCGAGGGTTTCTCTTACTGTGTCTGGGGTCACTTCAGTGAAATGAGGTGTGTTAAAAGAGAAGGGATGTGTTCCTATAGTTGGATATGTTTCATACCCCATACTTTTTCACTTTCTGAAAGTCCTACCTATTCCAGTGTTTGCATGCATTTCTAAGCCATGCAGAAGAACTAAAGAACTGGATAAAGGAATGTCTGTGAGAGCTGGTGCTCCCCAGTTACCCAAGTGTGGCCTGCATATGACTTTTGAAGTGTCTGTTCACATAAGAGGAATTAAGTAGAAACAGATACGCCATACAGAGCTCCACTCTCTACTGATGGTGCTGCAGGTAGCTCTAATGAAGTTAGTGGCATTAGTGGAAAAGTAAGGAAGGGACTTAGCCCGTTATGCAACATACTTTCCCCATGTTCCTCTGTTGGGCAAATACAGCTTATTTCTGACACCCAGTCCCTCTATTTAGTGCTGAAAGTACAATCCATTTAGAAATAAGCTGGACCATCTGTGATCCAACTTTGTTGTGGTGGTTATTAGTGGTCCTTAACTGTGCTAATCAAAGGCATTTCACACTTTTTATAAAATCAGTATCTTCAAAAGAAAAGAGTTCAGAGGCAAGAATTCATACACGTGGCTTTCAAAGAAAGAGGTGGCAGCACGAGAGAGGGCGGCCAGACTGAACTATATTCCTCCCCTGGATGAGAACATAAAGCGAATAACTAAGGAGTTTTGTGACTGGGTAACTTCTTTGGTAAGTAGAAGAATCTTCAAAGCCTGCAGGCTCCCATTCCAGAAATCCACTGTTCAGATCTGGTGTCAGGTTGTGCGTAATGGAGCGCGACTGACGGGAAGGAATGTGAAGGAGACATCACTCCTCTTTGTTCTGGAATATCACCAAGTGCACTTGGCGCAGAGTTAACTTTATTTGATTGGCCTTAGTGCATCAGGTCATATATTGTTTTCAAACCAGCTTGAAATGGGCCTACAAATGATGATGAACAACACATTTAAATGTGTGAAGATTGGGCAGGCATTGTGGCCTAAGAGAGAAAGCTAAAAGTGCATTTGGACTCTGTCTTCCAGGAACTGCAGTCTATGGGGACTGGGCACAAGCCTTCTAAATCAAAGCAGCAGCAAGAAACCCCTCTTTTCTCTCACTCTTACCTTGTGTCCTTGGGTTGTTATTCCAGGGGGGAGAGACATACAACATGGATGAAGCCACCATCCTAAGCTTGTTTGATACTGGCTATGAAACCAAGCCTACCATCTCTGTGCCTATCCATGTTGTCGAACTAAACAATGTGCCTGCTGAGCTGAGAAAGTGTCTGGGGGTTTCACCTCCTCAGACTTCTGCCAAGAGTCGTCTTAAAGCAGGACGCCATCCCTGCTATGCTAAGGTAAACTGGTCAGGGCTTATGTTTTCCAAAGTCTAGTTACCTTGCAATCTTTTAACTGAACGTAACACATTAAAACAGTCAGGTTTTAGGCAATGCTGAGTTCCCACCCTCTGAAAATAGACTTTTTTAAAAGTTGGATGCTACAAAGTGAACTACTCAAGATCACTAAAGTTTTTTGAACCTTTTGGGGCCTTTACTTTTGTGTGGAAGATGGGAGAATCCTTGAAGGACTAACCACTCAGTCCTCAAGCTAACCAAATTGCTGCTGACCCTTCAAAGTTTTGCTTTTGCGTGCAAAGCTGGTGCATTAGATGATAGTGTTAGACTCCCATAAGTGGTATCTCCTAGATTAATTGAACCTGCCTTAGTGGCATGCAAGAGCAAAAGGGTCTATTCACAGACTGAGGAAATGGAAGAAGGTGCATGTTTGAGTACAGAACATTACACTTCTAACTTACAACTTTTACTCTCCTGGTTGGTTCCTCTTCTCACTACACTGTCTAATTTTAAGCACTTGCTATGGATAAAATGTTTTCCACTGGCTCAAGCTCATATACGTCAAACCTTCAAGAGGAAGTGATACTTGGGAACTTTAGGCAAGAGGCCCAAGTTAGGCAAGATAACAGAAAGCAAATCACAACCACAGCTTATAAGAGGCTATTTCCTGTCCAAAAATAGTATTCTTTAATTTAAGACTTTGATGGAGAGACTGTCATTACACCAGTGACTCCCAAATTATTGCTACTAGAGACAGAGACATCATTGCTCCTCCATAAAGTTAACCAATTTAAGAACTAAGCAATGGCTGAGTGGGTTGAAGAGAGGGAGCCTTTAAGAGGAACGTGGCCTCTTACAATACAAAATGGAGCCCTCCCTAGTACTATGTATATTAAAAATATAAAAGTGATAGCATCCATTTCTTACCTAGGGTAACTAATCATCAAACATTCACACCTCTGGTGATGCTAGGACCTATATCTGCTGTATGTACCCATAGGAGACACGATCAGCTATACTTTACTGATGTACTCAGTGGATTAGATCTGGGAGCAGTTTACCTGCAAGCAAATGCTTGCAGATAGCTGTCTGCATGTGCAGGGAAGTGGGAGCAGATTTGCTGCTAATGGCAGCAAAACTGCTCCTGATTTCTAGGGCCCTGGAATGGGCTCCTGTCACCACCAGGCGGAGCTCTAGGATCTCCTTGGGTGCTAGTCCAGTGGCTGGCAGGGAGCACCAGGCCAGGAGACAGCTGTCTCCTGGCTGAGGCTGGGCCTTTGCACCCTGCCCCTAGAGGAAGGTGCTGGCTGCTGGGGCAGGGACAGAGTCCCCCTGCCCCAGGAGCAGGGACCTCTTGGCCCCAGCTCTCCAGTCAGGGGCAGGAGACTTGGAAAGAGCTGCAGAGGAAGGGAAGGTCCCAACCCTTACTGCTAGCTGCCCCACCAGTAGATCAGGGCAAGACACTGGGACCTACTCCACTGCTACATCTCTTTCCAAGCCACATGCCTTGATTACCCAACTGGGGCACAGGGTTGGGACCTGACCCTGACCAAGTTGGAGTACTGCGTCCAGTTCTGGGCACCACACTTCGGGAAGGATGTGGACAACATGGAGAGGGTCCAGAGGAGGACCACTCACATGATTAGGAATCAGCAGGGCAGGCCCCACAAGCAGAGGCTACAGGACCTGAATCTGTTCAGCCTCCACAAGAGAAGGCTGAGGGGGGATCTAGTGGCCTGTTACAAACTAGTCAGGGGGGACCAGCAGGCATTGGGGGAACACTACCATGAGTTCCCCCGAGCACTACCAGGAATGACCAGAAATAATGGTCACAAGTGGCAGAGGGTAGATTCAGACTAGATATCAGGAGGCGCTACTTCACAGTCAGGGTGGCTAGGATCTGGAACCAACTTCCAAGAGAAGTGGTGCTGGCTCCTACCCTGGGGGTCTTTAAGAGGAGGTTAGATGAACATCTTGCCTGGGTCGTTTGACCCCAGTACTCTTTTCTGCCATGGCAGGGGGTTGGACTTGATGATCAGCTCAGGTCCCTTCCGACCCTACCAACCATGAAACTATGAAGACAGTTCCCAGCCCAAGCTCCGCAATTGCAGGGCAGAGGCTGGGAAGCTGTTCCCTGCTCAGCTCTGTAAGTGCAGAGCTGAGTGAAGAACAGACTGGAGAGCCTGTTCCCCACCCAGCTCCATGCTCACGGAGCTAAGCAGGGAACAAGCTCCCCATCTTGGTCCCGACCCAGCTCTGCGATCATGGAGCTGGGTCAGGAACAGGCTCTGCAGTCCCAGCCAGCAGGGAGGTCCCAGCACCAGCTCTGCAGTTGCAGGGCTGGTGTTGGGAGATCCTTATTCAGATTTGCTCCTGGTCAGATGTCTACATGAGTGCTACTGTGCTGTTAGTAACTGCAAGTAAATTTGCTATGCATTTACAGGTAACAAGTTTACTTGCTCTTAGTGAGATTTACTGCACAGTAAGCAGGCGCACATGTAGACATGCATGCTTACTGTGCAGTAAACTACACTACTGCATAGTAAAGTGTCTTGTGTAGATGCACCCAGTATGTGCTTGACTCACACATAGATCAGGTCCGACATTCCACCTGGTAGACGGAAGTTGTTTACATAGCTAATGTGGGAGGAAAGAGGCAAATATAAAATTAATTAGGAAATATCACTGATAATTTTTAACAGGATCCTTCCCAACCAAAATGGGAGAAGATTAGGTATGGAGCCTGGTACCTTGACCCAAAAACATGGAGAAAACAAAAAGCAAATGAACCTTTGGAGGCTCCAAAAGCACCTGTTGATAGTTTTCAGAACATGAAGATGCGACTTAATGGAAAGGTACTGTAAGCACCTGGAGAACCTATGGTGTAATTTTCACTTAAGTCAAAGAACATTTCAATGCACAGTATGTTATGTGACCCAGTTGCAATGAACGGTAGAACGGTTCATGTCATCCACCCTACTGGCTAGTCTGGTACAAACATATCAATGCACTTAGCTTAGACTAGCTGATGGCATAATAGCAAGTTTATATGGACTGATTCCAAAACACAATTCAACCCAAATCAGTGCTTATCTCAAAAGATTCTTTTAATTTGTATTTGGCTTTGGTAAATACCAGCTGGGTAGTTTCAGATATGGTAAACATTTATTTCATGGAGGAAATCAAGCATGTGAAATCTCAGCTCAGAAAGAACTCTTTTTTTGGCTGTAATATCCACCATTATAAAGAGACTGAATCCAGCAATGGTGAAGTAGACAGCTGCCCTAAGTCCCTTAGAGCAGGGATGTCAAACTCACCTTGTGACCCAGGCTAGATCTGGACCATGGGGCTCTTCACAAACCAGATCAGACTCAGACTATGGGCACAGTAGCAATGGCAGCCACTGCAGCAGTGGCAAGTAGGGCAAGTGGCCCTGAACCAGACAGTCACTTGCCATGGTGGAGACAGCACAAGCTGTGGTGGGCCAGGTGGCCAAAGGGCAAGCAGGGGCTGTCACATAATTCTCACTTCCCCAAAGGCCATATTAATCAGAGCCCTAGGGCCCCGAATTTCATAGCTGGCCATACCCCCACTAGCCATGCCCATAAATTCCTTGGCTCACCAGTAGCCTGGTGGACCAGATAAAACAGTTTCACAGGCCAGATGCTTGAAATCCCTGCCTTAGAGGCTATGATAAGCCATTAAAATTGTTGGCAATGTGCTTTTGAATTGTCAGAGCACCTCAGAGAGGCTAAGCGGTAAGATTAGGTTGATTATTAACAGCAGCAGCAAAAGACTGCTGTGACTGGATTCATACGTAGCATAAAATGGAAAAACTAAGCCTATGTAAATGTGTGTCTGTGGAGTACATGGACTCTGCAAGTTTAAAGAAAGGTAAAGATACCCTTTGTCCATTAGATGGCAGAGTTTTCAAAGTTAAGTGTAAGATCTTAGCAGTGGATCACATGGAAAAAGAGCGTACCAGATAAGAGTAATAGACAACTAGGGTTGGAAGGGAACTCAGGAGGTCATCTAGTTTAACCTTCTGCTCAAAGCAGGACTGTCCCCAACTATATCATCTCACCCATATTGAGGGTGATTTTTTTTCCTGGATCAACTGCATAGTTGGGATAGTTAGACAAGCTTTCACATGCAAGACATTCTTCATTTTTACTCTGCTGTGCTTGGCTGGTACTGGTGAGATCTGCTGAAGAATGTCTTGCATGTGAAAGCTTGTCTAACTCTATCTCAGCCATGCAGTTGGTCCAAGAAAACAAAGCAGCCTAAGAAATCCTTGCCTCTTGCATAATTTCTGGACCAGCACAGCTACACCACACTTACACTACCATATTAATAAAGCAATTATGATTGCACAATTTTGGCTCACTGACTTAGAACAAGTAGCAGTCCCATTGTTTTTGGTTTTAAAATTAAAGAAGAGTCAGGACTGCAAGAACTTTCAGAGAACTGCAGAGCTGCTCTTGTGACTCATGCTGCTATAAAACCAGATGGGTTCTCTTAGCTCTACCCCAGGAGAATAAGAGGGGTTTGAACTTCTGTGACGTACAACAATAAGAGCAAAGTCAGATGAGTCTTGCAAAAAAAAAAAATACCTGGGAATAGTCAAGATCAAGAAAAATTGTGAGCGGAGAGTGGTACTTTGATTATTTGATTATGTTAACAATAAAGGTAAAGCCAAAGAAGGGATAAGTTTGAATCAGATTCTGTGTTGGGAGCAGGAAGTCAATTTCATCTGTTAATGAAAGTTTTAGCAATTTGTGGACAGAATTAGCATTTACTGGGCATGTCTACATGTGCACCTGACTGCAGTCACCACCGGTACTATGCAGAACTGGAGCCACACAGGTCGTTTCCAACCCTATTCTGCAGTAGCTCATTGCTACTGCGCAGTCACGTTGGCATCATAGTTCATGCTTGCTGACATTATGTAGCCATAGCGACTACCTACAGCAACAAAGCAACTTGTGTAAATGCGTCCACTGGGTGCATCTACACATGCAAATGTTGCAGGGTGGTTTTATGCTAGTGAAAATAACTCTGAAGTAAACCCACTAGGGCTGTGCAAAGCTTTGGTTCCTAATTCAATTCGGCGGAGATTAAGCTTGATTCAGTGACTGAATTTCTGAATCCGAATCAAATCAGAGGACCCTTTAATCTCTCTGAATCAAATTGGAACCTGCTGAATCGATTCGGAGAGATTCGGAGATTTGGACACAGACACAGCTTTAAATGTGTTTTCTACATACCTCTAGGTAGCAGGGGCTCATGAATGCTGC
>NW_017728912.1:34535319-34589546 GCF_001723895.1 Crocodylus porosus
TGCCTCCTGGGTCTTGTGGGTGCATCCAACCCGGGGTCTCCCTGCAGCCAATTGCTGAGCAGAAGGAAGGTGCAGGGGGAATGGCCCCCTGCACACTCCCCGGCAGACCTGGTAGTGGACTGGAAGTACTTCTGGTCCACTTCCGGGTTTGCCACTGAGCATGTGGAGGGGCCCCCCTGCACTCCTGTAGAACACTCCATGCACCCCAGCATCACAGCATTCACAAGTCGCGCTAGTACCTCGAGGTATGTAGAAAAAACTTGTAAAGCTGTGGCTATGTCCAAATTACTGATTCTCCAAATCAGCATCAAATCTTCAGATTCGGCCAAATCCAATCAGGGACAGTGATCCAAATCAACGAATCGAATCACTGTCCCCAATTTGGGCTGAATCCAAATCCAAATCGAATAGGGCCCACTTCACACACCCCTAAAACCCAGCCTGGGCAGGAGCCTACACATGTGCAGATTCAGGAGGAGATTTGCTACTCCTGGCAGCAGTTTGCTCCCACTCCCTTCAGCCCTGTTCTGGCCTCCTGCAGCAGCCAGGGGAAGCTGGAAGCTCCCCCTGGGTGCTAGCCCAGGGGCTGGCAGGGAGCACTGGACCAGAGATTGCTCCCTGCTCCCAGGAGATGCCTGCTGCCCGGGTGGGCTCCAGTGGCAAAACCCAGGAGGGTGCAATGTCCCCCTGTCCCAGCAGCAGGTAGCTCCTGGCCCCAGCTTCCCAATCAGGGGCAGGGGGCTTGGAAAGAGCTGCAGGGGAGGGGCAGGTCCCAGCCCCCTGCCCCCATCCACCAGTGGGCCATGTAGCAGCGAGCCCCCTGCTCGGCTGGGAATCCCTTCACAGCTGGGGACTCACTGCTACCTGGCCCACGGGCAAATTGGAGCAGGGGGTTGGGACCTGCCCCCCTCCCCCTCCCCTCGACCCTGCAGCTCTTTCCAAGCTCTGTGACATAATTGCCCAATCGTGGCATGGGGCTGGGACGTGCCCCTGCCCCTGCCCCTGCCCAGGACGGTTTCCAGACAGCCTCAGGCTGCATGGGAAAGTCTGCCCAAAATAGGACAGTCCTCAGCCACCTCCAGGATGTATGTGCAGACTTGCCCATGTAGCCTGGGGGAATATCACTTGTTACAGAAAGCAGAGCAGAATTTTTCTATCTTTTAACTGGGCAGAGCTCAGTCTCACTACACTACTCCTCAGAGAATCCACTAGGTTATCAGCAGGCACATCTACATGTGCAAATGTTGCTTGATGGGTTTACTCCAGAATAGTTTACAGTTAAAAGACAGAAAAATTCTAAACATGCACCCATTGGCTGCTTCTGGCAGGTGTCTGCTCCCACCCCTCCCGCCCCTCAGGGAAAGCTTAGTGCACAGTATTTTAACATGCAGTAAGCTTTCTGTGCATTAATTGTACATGTAGACACCCCCACTAGAAAATCCATCATTCATCTACAAGTGATCACTTACATTGTAAGGAAGCCTAATTCCCTCCTCCGCAAAGTATCTCTTGCAAAGTTGCCAAATTTTGATGTAAACAGCAAATCAGATACTTTAAAGTTTTGATGGTTACCTAGCATGTGTGACAGTGTCATAGAAATGCCCTTTTGCATTGTCTATTGGTTTGATGTAGGCATAAACAAAAGTGTACTTTATTTAAAATATTCCCTGCATACGGAGCTCCTCAACTTAATTCTGGAAATTCTCTTAGGAGGCAGAGGTCATACCGCTCCACGGGACACATGCTTTTAAGGAATTCCTTGAAAGGAAAGGCTGCAGGAAGCCTGAGGTAAGTCATTATGGACCATGGGCAGATCCAGCATTTTGAAAAGATGATGCATCATATCACCTGCATCCTTATGTAATGCAATGCATATTTTTCTCCAATTAGAAGGAAACTAGACACTTTACTAATATGGTAGGGGCTTAGGGCTATATCACTCTGTTTAAAATCTAAGTCAAGATAAAAAATAACTGGTGGGGGGGCTTACTGTTCCAGGGTAGGGCAGGCACCTGGTGCCAGGCAAGTATAGCTGTTACCCCAAACCTGGCCGCAGACATAACTGTTCCTTGCACCCAACGTGTGGGTGTCCCAGACACTCTACCATGGCTCCAAAGTGATCCTTACTGCCCGTTATGAATTACCCCTGCCACCTCAAATGGCCCTGGCTCCATTCTGTCCCCTGTTATCCCACATATCCTGCATGTTCAGTCCCAGACCTTTGTGCCCCAAGACCCAGACCCCACCGTCCCCCCCCATCTCACACCCCAATGAGCCCTCCCCTGCTCCTCTGAGCACCCAACTCTCACTGCAGCCCTTCACACCACCTGGGCCCTCCTCACCCACAATCTCGCTGCCAACCCCTCTGACAGTCTCTTTCACCCCACAGCCTCCAGCATACCCCTCAGCTCCAAACCCCATATTCTGCTTACACCCCCTAACACCCCAATTTCTCCTTACCCCACACCTCTTTATTCCACAGTCCTTCTCCCATCCCCAAAAGCCCTGTGATGCCTATGACCCCACTCCAGCCCTTCATGGTCCCCATCTGCCTCAGAACCACTCCCAAACAATGTCCCCCACCATAGTCCCTGACCATGGGACAGTGCTGTAACTGCCTCCACCACCACTCTCCACACTACTAGCCTCCCACCCCACAGCATGCCCATAGTTGATCTCCTCTGTCCTCCATCCTCAAACACAGAAATAAACAGCTGGGGTTGGGGTTCGGGTTGGGGCTGGGATTGAATAAATCACTTCAACCACTGACAGCACTCTCACTCAGGGAGACCAATCCTTCTAGATTTACCTAGGCCAGCATTATGCTGCCCTGGTTGCACTGCTGGTACAGCCTCTCACAGTCTTCCCCATCTGCTGCAATGAATAACCCAGGAAAAGGTCACTGTAAGAACTTACTTTGCCTCACCTTTGCAACTCCTCCCTGCCTCTGACCACTGCAGCACAAAAATATTAGCTCAACCTCAGCCTGGCTCCTCTCCTCCCTTCCCTGCCTTTGATTTGCAACAGGCATGTCTACATTAATGCACTTTAAGTAATGTGCATTAAATTTAGTACCTCCATTGTGAGGTACTAGAAAAAAGGCGCATTTACCTATTTTAATGCACATTAGCTAAAAAGGGTGTGTTTTGGGGACACTTTAATGCACATTAAAATAGGCGAATGCACATTAAAGCACACATGTAGGTGTGCCCAATGAGTTTGAATCCCCTAGGAACAAAGCCACCTGGTACTGCTTCCTAGGTAGCAGCACACTTTTACTGGACAGGCTGGGGAGTGAGCAGAGAAACTTTAGTGGAAGCAGATGACAGGATAATTGCAGAGGAAAGGATAGCTTGATTAGTGGAAGGTCATGGGTTGTTAACACCTTTGGAGTGAAGAAATTAGCAACAATCAAGTAGATAATAATGACAGATAAAGTAAATCCACTCCTTCAGCTCTGCCCAAATGAAAATGCAGATTCCCCTGCAGTTTGTTTTAATTTTTCAGAGCAGCAAGAATCAAAGGGTGGGTATGGGTGTACCACCAGCCAACCTCCCCGCAATTCTTTCCTGCTGTGGAGTACCTAAGAGTGCAGACTACAGGGCCAATCTACACAATAGGATACAGCACATCAGAGCTCTGTCATGCTATAGCACTCTTCTCCTCCAGGTCAGGCCAAGTGACATTATAGAACATCGCTCTTAGCCTTGGGGCCAGATTTACACCTTAATATAAGTTGATTCAGCTCTATACAGCCAGACAACTCATATCAGATCTGAATCTTCAGATGTGTGACAGTTTTGATAGGCTAGTTCTCACTAGAAAAAAAATACTAAGCTGAAACTCTGCTGACAAGAGATAAGTTGAAACATAGGTCTCCCTGGCATGGTTCTGCAGCCACTTGGTCAGGACACTTAAATGGCAACATAAGCATGTGGGAAGCTTGCACTGCTGTTACCCAAGTGGTAGATGTGCACACATTGATCACTTCATTCTCCTGGGCACTCAGGCAAGAGATGACTTCATTGGGTCTGAAATCCTACCACTTAAATCCTGGAATCCTATCTTATAGAGATACATATACATATATCTTCACAGATAAAATGTCAAGCTCATTGGTTTTTTGTTCTATTGTGGCTGAGAGTTTGTTTTTGTTTTTAAATTCAACAGCCATTCATATAAGTGCTTTGCTGGCAATTGAGCTTAGGGTTTTATTTTTTTTATTTTAGTTCCTTCTGAAGACGCTTGCTGCAATCAGTGCTACTGGAACACAGGAGGGGTCTTCAAAAGGCCATAGGAAGGAGCATCTGAAGAGACATGAGGGGCTGAGAGAAGGCTCCTCCTCCACAATTGTCAATTAATGCAAAACTCTGGCTTAGTTACAAACAACAGGAGTTAAAAAAACCTCCTAGAGAGCTCCTGATGGTCAGAATACCTCCAGCTGGAGCTTGGAGAGCTCCCCTAACTGTAAGCTTGAAGATAGGTGGATTGTTTCCCTTTACAGAAATTGTTAGTCTGAGAGCACTTTGAGATAGACTTGCATTAGTGGATATGCATCTGGAATTTACTGTCCTAGCTGCTCAGTCACCCTAAAGTCTGCCTGGAAAATGCTACTGCATTCTAGAGATAGCAGGTGCACCTGCTGCACTACTTTGTTTAAGCATGGCTAAGAGCCACAGCATTATGTGCTCAAGGGTCTGTTGGGCATAAAGAAGTGGTCTTTTCCTTGAAGGAGTTTTCCATCCAGGGACAAGACTCTTTCTTTAGCTGCACGATTTACACCTGTCTGGACATGCCCTGTGAGATACTGTGCTCAGGTTAGATGTAAGGAAAGTATATTGGTTCATCTGTCCCAACAAACCAGCTTATGCTGCCATAAACAAGCTTCTGCTGGTAATAGAAAAGCTGTAAAAAACCCACACTACTTACAGACATTGCTATGTCCTAGAAGCCGTAATGTAGAACAGGACCCAGAAGCCACCCCTTTATGAAACAGAATTCCTTCCTGGCTTACACCAGGGTCCAGGCTAGAAGGGGATACAGTAACCTGTTGTCTGCCTCAGTTTACAAGTCCTTCTGAGATGGTTCAGCCCTGCATTCCCTCTAAGGGAGCCTGGAGTGCACGCCACCGTGGAGACAGCAGACAGACAGCAGGCAGCAGTGGGGGGAGCCAGGCTCTGCTTCGCTGCAACAGCTACCACCTGCTGCCAGGGGCAAGGGGCTACAGACCCAGGTCCCTATCCCCATAGCCCTGACAGCTGGGGGGCCCCTCCAGAAGGGCTGGGGGCACAGAAACTGTGGGTTGGGAGTGAAGGGCACCAGCAGGGCTGGGGGGATGGGGGCGGTGAGGGGCAGGAGCAGAGCCAAGGGACTGGGTGGGAGGAGTGAAGAATACCACCAGGGCTGGGGGGGAGGGGCACCAGCAAGGCCGTGGGGGCTGTGGGGGGACCTTTCAGTTTAAACACAGATTTGGGTGGGGGTTATCAGAGAATTTGCAATTTTTTATCAGGGAAAACTGGTCCCATGCTTATCACTTATACCTGCTGCCTGTTTCTTTAGGCAACAGGCTTACCACTTCACAGCTAGCCTCCCTACAGCACTGCACTCACTTGCTTCTAATAAGGGGCTCCTGCTACAGAAGAACTGACTGAGCCAATGCCCCTCATACTCTTCCCTCTGTCCCTGAGTGGCTGGGGAAGACAGCTGGTCTGTGCCATATGAGGCAAGTCAGGAAGGGACTTCTAAGGCTAGGGACAGAAGTTTCACATAAACTGGTTTAAGTGATCAGAAACTGGTGTAAACCTGTAGCAGAATAGATGTTCAGTGCATATAAACCAGTTTCAAAATGGCTGAAACTAGTTTAAGATAAATCTGGTTGAACATAGTATCAGACTTAACTGATTTAGGTCAAACCAGTTAATTAAACTTCTGTCCCAGACCCCTTCCTGGTTCAAGTTAAAACAGAGTCCCCCAGCATCCCATCATTTTGCAGCCCTGGGCTGAGCTGGGCTGTCTGTTCCAGAGAGCAGGCATGGCCCTGGTCCTCTGCTCCCTAGTTGGAGCAGTGGTGGCTGGCTTGCTGCCCCACCCAGGAAAACCCCTGCTGGAGTCTGGGGCCAGGAATGGGGGTTAAACTTCCCTTCCCCTGAGTACAGAGCTGCCCCGCCTGCTTATTTCATGCTGGCTGCAACTATGGACTACAAATCCAAGAGGTACCTGGAAGCAGGAAGAGGAAGTGATGAGCAACCTTGCAGAGTCCTGCTGCTGTGAGTCTGGACTGCAAATCCCAGAGACTTCGGGGGCAGCAGGAAGAGAAAGCGAACACACAGCCCATGCTGGCTATGTGCCAGAGAGCCATGCTCTAGCAGCCCCTGGCTTCTGGCCTGATCCACTGCAGGCATGTGGCTGCATTTCCTGAATCAAAAGTGAACATCTGTTCATTTGTTTATTGGTTCAATCTTTGCAACTTAGACTAAACTGCAAAGACCAAATCAATTCAGCCTCGGGCTTTTTGACTGTCTGTACTTAGCATAAGAGTCTATTAAAATATAAGACTGTGGAGGTGCAGTTCTCCTCCTGAGGTAAGGAAATCACAAGGATCAAAATGAGAAGTGGGCCTGGTGAACCATTAATGGGAGGCAAAGCCTAGCAGGGTCCATACTATCAAATCTGTGAGGTATGGGGCAGCTAATGGGAAAGCTGAGGCCATACTAGCTTGTCCATGTGTTAAAAGATGTACAGTGAATGCCAAGGTTTAGCACAAGCTGTGCAAAGGATTGACCGGGGTAGTTGGCCAAGTTAGAATAATTTGTGAAAAACAACTCAAAAGAGCTACATGTGATATCAAGTCTTAGGAGGTAAGATTAGATGGGATGGGAGCATGCCCACAAACCTATTATGGACCCCCTGCATTTAGGCTTATGTTCTAATAAACAAATGGGGAAATTTATTCTGCTTTCTTAAAAACTTTGTTCTAGTGATATCATTGGAAGTTCCTCCCCTTATCCTGCAATACTGCTAGCACAAATCTCTTGTTCCCCTCTGCTTTTTTTTCCCTCCATGGACTAGAGTCTTCTGGTATTAATTGCTTCTTCAGACTGTGTCCCAATATGAATCTGGGGATGTGGGAGTCAACTTTGCTTCCATGATAATTATGTTCCACTGAAGAAGCAATATTATGTTGCTTGTAAATGAGATGGAAGTACCCTGAAGTATGTAGGCTCATTCACTGTCCTTTGTGATTGTCCTGCTTTTCAGAAGAACTGGGCCAGAAACCACAATAATTGAAACCAATTTGTGCTTTCTCCTAAGCTGTTTAATAGAAATAGCACACAGGACGTGCTGCTCTTACACTAATTTAGAGGAGTTTCTTGCTCATTTTTGCATAGCAACAATTATTACTGAGTTTTCAAGATGTTGGAGCTGCTTTGTGCCATAAGAGTCCACTAAAATCCACCAGAATCCCCCAGCTAACACCTCACAATGCTTTGATATTCCATGATTATTTTGAATATATTTGTGGGCTGTTATTTCATTTTCAGTTATTTTTAATAACTATAGATATCATGTTATTATTTTCACCATAGTTGTCTGGCAAGTTCATTATGGCCCCCATGAATACTTATTAGTTGAACACTTCACAATCTTTAATGCATTTATTTTAGCAATACCCCTACAAGGAAGGGACGTGTTCTTATCCCTATTTGATAAACAGTGAACTGAGGCTAAGAGGCTAAAGAGCAGATTTTTAAAGGTTAAGTGCCTAACTCCCAGTGATTTGGGTGTTCAGTGCCAGTCAGAGGCATAGCAGGGCAACTCTATGCCCAGGGCAGCCATGACACAGAACAGCTCTGGCTGCTGCCATGTCATTTGTGGTACCACTATAGCAGTAGCTGCTTTTGCATCCCCCCACATATGTGGCATTTAGGGCTGCTGCCCTGATATCCTTCGCACATCTATTTGTGCTACGGGTAACAACTAACCTTAAAGAAACCTGGGACAATGAAACTTTTTCAGGGTGCCACAGGAAGTATATGGGAGATCAGGAGGATGAATCCAGAACTCCCATGTCCTAAACCAACACCCTAATCCTTCCTATCTAGTTAGTACGCTATATATAAGCTCCAATTCTCTTCAAGTTTTACCTTAATGCATTTTACTGTTGGGAATTTCACAGTTCCTGCACCATAGCAGAGTCTTTCTAGTGAGCTTTTGTAACCCTGACTCTAACAAGGTATCCCATGTTCCAGAGTTCATAGATTCATAGATTTCATAGACATTAGGGGCTGGAAGGAACCTCATGAGATCATCAGGTCCAGCCCCCCGGCCATAGGCGGGAAATCAGTTGGGATCAAGTGACCCCAGAAAGAAATAAATCCAGCTGTTTTTCGAAGGAGTCCAGAGTCAGTGCTTACACCACCTCTGGGGGGCATCTGTTCCAGACCCTGGATACATGCACTGTAAATAACCTTTTTCTTATGTCTAGTTTAAATCAGCCTTCCTGGAGTTTATGGCAGTTAGACCTTGTTATCACTTGGGGAGCTCTGGTGAACAGGTCCCGGGTCCTGATGTACCCATCTTATGAAGTTGTATACTGCCACGAAGTCCCCACTGAGCCTTCTATTCTCCAGACTGAAGAGTCCCAAGTCCCTCACGGCCTTCCTTCCATGACTTGGATCATACAAGTGGCTCTCCTCTGGACTCTCTTAAGCTTCTCCACATCCTTCCTGAAATGGGGGGCCCAATACTGGATGCAGTACTCCAGCTGTGGTCTCACCAAGGCTGGTTAGCTTTGCCCACCACTGCATCACAATGGTGACTCATATTCATCTTGTGGTCAATCAAGACCCTCAAGTCCCATTTGGTCATGGTGCTAGTGAACGTAGCACTCCTGAGCCTATAAGTACGCTGAGGGTTCTTCCTACCGAGGTGCAGCACCTTGCATTTCTCCGCATTGAAGGCCATCTAGTTTTGGTCAGCTTATCTTGAGAATGTATTCAAGTTGGCCTGTATTCCAAGCCTGTTCTGCAGTGTAATGGCCCTCCCCCATAATTTGGTATCGTGAACTTGGCCAGTTCACATCTGACTCCCTAAATCTAGATCACTGATGAAAATGTTAAAGAGTACTTGCCCAAGTACCGAGATCTGAGGGACTCCACTGGTAACCCTGTGCCACGTTGATTTGCTCCCTTCAACTAGTACTCTTTGGATCTGACCCCATAGCCAGTTGCCTAGCCATCGGATCATAAGATGATCAAGGCCACAGCTCCCCAGCTTAACCATGAGGACATCATTGGGAACTAGGTCAAAGGCCTTCTTGAAGTCCAGATATATGACATCCACATCATCTCCCTTGTCCAGGGCCTATGTTACCTGGTCATAGAAGGAGATGAGGTTGGTCAGGCAAGACCTGCCAGTCACAAAGCCATGTTGGCTGGCATTTAGAAGCTTGACTTCTATTAATCTGTCATTGATGGATCCTTTGACAATTTTCTCCAGGATTTTTCCAGGGACAGACGTCAGACTGATTGGTCTATAGCTCTCCAGGTCCTCCCTCCTCCCTTTCTTGTAGATAGAGACCACATTGGCTCTTTTCCAGTTATCCAGGACCTCACCCAAGCACCACAATTTTTCAAATATCCCTGCCAAGGGGAATGCAAAGATGTCTGCCAGCTCTTTCAAGACCCTGAGGTGCATTCCATCTGGGCCTGCAGACTTGTGAAAGGCCAGTTTCCCAAGGTGTTCCCTCATCTGATCCACATCAATTTTGGGCTTGTTACCCATTTCTGGATTGGTTTGTGCCATTCCTGGCAGTGTGATCCTCTTGGGAGGGTGAAAAACTGATGCAAAAAAGTCATTTAGATTGGCCTTTTCTTGGGCATCTGATGTCAGTTGCCCCACTGGATCTCTCAGGGGCCCAATACTGTCCTTGTTCTTTTTTCTACTTCCCACAGTTCTGAAGAAGGACTTTCTGTTGTCCTTGATCCCCATAGCTAGCCTAAGTTCGGTTTCTGCCTTGGTTTTTCTTGACTGCTCTCTGCAGGTGCGGGTGAGTGCAGGGTAATCCTCTTTTGTAATGCTTCCTGTTTTCCAGCTGGGATAGGCTACTCTTTTGAGCTTAATGAGGTCCAAAAGTTCCTTATTCAGCCATAGGGGCTTCCTTGCTCATTGAGTGCATTTCTTGCGAGAAGGGATGGCTTTGCACTGTGCTTCAAGGATTATGTTTTTGAGCAATAACCATTCCTCATGTACTCTCTTTTCTGGGGGTGGGGGGCAGGGTATAACCTCTGATTGCCTGACTGACCAATTCTCTCCGATTGCAGAAGTCGGCCTTCCCAAAGTTAAGGACCTGTTTTACTGAGGGGTTTGCCTGCTCTTTGGTGAACTAAAGTGACCAAGTCATGGTTGCTGTCACCAAGCTTCCCCTCAATCCACAGATTGCTCACCAGGTCCTCCCCCTTGGCCAGGACCAGATCCAGCAATGCTTCTCCCTTAGTCGGTGCACAGACCTGCTGTGTTAGGTAGAGGTCATCGATGTACGTAAGAAAGCTACGTGACCTGTCAGATTTGGCTGTGCACTCATCCCAAGAGATGTCAGGGAAGTTGAAGTCCCCCATGATAATCAAGCATCAAGAGCATGCGACTTCAACCAATTCCCTATTGAATTCCTGATCTACGTCTTCCTCTTGATGGGGGGAGTCTATAGTAGACTCCTACAAGTAAGTCACCCTCCCCATGTTCTCTCGTATCTTGACCCACATATGAATTGGGTCTGTTGAAGTGTTAGCTCCCATCAGCACTGTTTTGGGCTTTTATAGGTCCCCTTCCCTACTATACAGCTCTAATATGCCAGACAACGATCCTTCAATTTACAGCATGCAGGTGGACCGCAGTGCCCGTATATTTAATTGTAGTCACACCAAGTCATAGTGCCTCCAATCATACATTGACCACTCTCCCACTTAAGTGATACTGATCTTGGTGTCCTCTGGTTGAGCAAATTCCATCACAGGAATACTTTAATGCAATTCCAGATGTCTAACGTGTATTCTGTATGGACTTAATTTAATTATAACATGAACATAATGAAAATTCTTTTTCTTCTTCTTCTCTTTGAAGTTTGGAAGAAAATCAGTAGGTGAGATTTCTACCTTTATTGCCATTTAAATTCACCACACAGATACATGCAAGAGAAAAAATCTATTTAATATCTTATGTTTTGCTAACAAAGCTGAAGTTTCAGGTAAAAAGCTCTTGCCTTATTTTTATTGCAACACAATTTAAACTGAAAGATAGCATAGGGACCTGCAACCAAATTTTAAAACAGTGAGGAATGTACCAGCCTGGCTCAATGTAATGCTGTACAATTTATGCACTTGCATACATAATTGTCTAATGACAATACCAGGTATAATACATTCAATGTAATGTACAATACAATATCAGCCTCTTTGGGGAAGTTCCATGTAGAAACAAGAGAAAAGAAAGGGATGTGGAAGATTGGAATAAACCCCTAACGAGCACCCAGCTTTTGCCATCAGATCCATGCAGCCCCAGAAATCTGTCCATGGAGATATCAGGACACAGATATTTGTTCAAACTGAAAAATAATTTGTTCTCTACAGGGACAAGTCAATTGAGAAAAACATTAATAATTATCAAGTACTGATAATTTCACAATTGTGAAATACCCTTGGTTGGTAGCTTGATCTCTGAAATATAAGTCAAAGATTAATTAATCTTTCCTAAAATATTGGGTGTTTTGACATTATTTGAAAATACTTAAGAGCTGCAGCATACTCGATCTTCTTTAAACAGGTCAGGATATATTAAAGATGTGATTTTTTCAAAAATGTATAAAGGACTGGGATACTCATTAAAACTTAATGAAAATTAGATATTCAAATCTGCCTGTCTTTGCAAAACCCACTCTACTGCTTTCCCTCTTATCTTATAGTGGGATAGCATTTGGTTTATGATAGCACCAAATCTGCTATCTTTGAAAATTAAACTGTAATATAATACACTGTTGGTTAAAGTTTGCAAAGGATTATTCTAGATTATGTAAAATCATTTGGGGTTTTCCAAAGGAATACAAAAAAGAGGCTATGTCAAATTATGCACTGGTCTAGAGTTTGTGTGTAGTAGCATTAACTCTCTGAGCTAAAGGTCTTCTCTAAGTTAATATAACTAAGATACTGGAAAAATTGTTTTGGAAAAGAGAGGGGAGAAATCTGAATATGAACACTTGCCTGCTGCCTTGGATACACTGTTCCTATGCACTGAGAAGGCCAAGTCCTGCATCCCCTATTCTAGCAAAAGTCCCATTGACTTTGACAGTTTTGCCTAACAAGGGATCGAATGATGTTACAGCCAGATCCTCAACTGGTATAAATTGGTATAGGTCCACTGCGTGGGAGTGGAATCTTGCTGATTTATACCAGCTGAGCATCTGGCCCACAGTGTGGGAGTTCGCTCCCAAAGCATAATTGGTTTAATTATTCATTTTGAAACAAGTGGCCAGGGAAGTAACACAAGAATCTTTTATCACCGACAAGTACCATGGAAGTACAGCAACCTTTTTCATGAAGATCATTAACTGTCAGGAACAGGCACTGCATTACCCTGATATTTCTGACAGCTTCTCTGGCTAATAGGGCACTAATGTAAAAGTATTTTTGTGGGGAAGGGCATAGTTTCAACAGGCAGCATGGCAGCACTGGAGTGATCTAATCGGCATAGCAGGATGCTGGTGTGAGGGCGGCTTCAATGTGCTTGGTCTGACCACCATAGACAAATGGGAAGGTTGTGGTGTAGCACTTGTTCCTGTCATAGGTATAGCACGTATCTGAATTGCTGCAATCGTTGTTTGACGGAGCAGTAACTATCTGGCCGCCCACCTCGACTTCTGTGGGATCACATTTCTTGCAGCTGAAAGACAGATTGAGTAGGTATATGTTAGTCATGGAAAGAGGCTGCAGCACTGAGGAGCCTTGAGTCCTCACTGCTACTTTGACAAATGTGTTCAGGCAGCTTCTGCTGCCTTCTAGGGCTTAGGACAAGCCACCAAATTCTCTAGGGCTGCACACAGCAGTAGGGTGAAACCCTCACAAGTCACTGGACAACCAATATGTGCCATGTTGATTTTGAGCTTTCAAAATGAGCTGGGGTCATGTTAGGACTTTATCTGCAATATGAGGGTCTATATGCTCTCATGTAAAATGAAAACTGTGATTTTCCTATAAGCACTTGCCTTCTGAGGCTTAAGTAAAACTTCAAGTGCTGTGAAACCTGAGAGAAAGTCACGATAGTTTGCAACTCTGAAATCATTACATTTACAATGCAGTCTTCATGAAAAATAACAGCTTACACAGGGATTTTTTCAATGTTTGTCTTTAACCAAACTGTGAATTAAGAAGTGTAGGATTTCATTATCTCAGAAGGAAAGACCCTGTTCTGACCAGGATGCAGGACTGGAAGTTAGGAAAACTGAGGTCTGTTCTCAAGCCTTGTTGCAGAATTCCTGTATAACCTTGGCCCAGCCACTGACCCTCTGCCATAACTTCCCTGTCTGTCCATGATATGGAGAGGTAATGTTACAACATGAATGCAGTAAAGAAAATTCCTTACAGTTCAGACAGTCGGTAGACAAAAGTGGTTCTCAGTGGAGAGGTAGGGTCAGAGATGTTCTGTCTGCTCTTCAGTGGGACTCTAAAAGGTGAGGGAAAAGAAAATCATAAAAGTTCCTGAGAATTATTCAAGTGAAATCTGCAAACTTTCTACTTCTGCTCCCAACAAAACTTCAAATACTTGCTTGCTGTGTGTTAGACTTGAGCTTAGCTTCTATGTGCCTGCAAGTGCAATAGGATTTTTTCTACACCACTGCTAGGAACCACCAGGGAAAGACTGGGGGATATCAAAGCACGACAAACTGTTGTAATACTAGTAACTTAACAATTGCCACAAGTCTTGCTGATCACAGAAATTATATCAAGGCATGTCCAAGTAGGTAGAGGCTAGACTCACCAACACCCATGTGATTCACAGCCTTTTTCAACAATAAAGTTTCATTACTGCTCTTAAACTCCTCTGACCTCAAGCTTGCCTTTTCAGTCAGCTTGCCTCCCCTCCTTCCCACCACGTCAGTGGGAGGCTTATGTGAAAGCAGATTCAGACACTGTGGGAGTGTCTATATGTGCACTTACACCACCTTAAATTTACTGTGCAGTAAATTACTGCACAATAAGCAGGAACAGGCCAGCATCTACATGTACAGGCATTAAAGTGCACTGATGCTTCCATGAGCCTGATGCAGGTATCAAATTTACACTCAAGTTGGCATAAGTCACCAGATTTACTGTGCAGTACAGGCAGGCACATATAGATGCATGCCCGTACTGTGGAGTAATTTTGGTTACTGCACAGTAAATTCATACATGTAGACATGCCCAGTGTGTGCTGGCAACTACCTGCAGCCAGGGGTTTGGCCTTCCCTGAAACATCAGGCATTAATCCTTTCCCAGGGATAAGACAGTAGCTGGTCTGTCGGACCTGGGGTCTATTGGATTGTTAGATCCTATGCTCTAAGCTAGACGGTGTCCCTAATAGAAGTGCTGGATATGCTGTTCTTATCTCCTTCAAAGCATGTTTTAAACAGCTACTCTAACCCTTTAAATATTCTTGAACCACTGTTTGTAAGGAGGGGGATATACGTCATGCGAATGTAATTCAGCTGGTAAAATAGATCCATTTGGTGTGACATGGGTCACTTGCCTCTATGTGCCAAAGGCCACAAGAGAATTAGATGGGAGCTAATAGAATCTGAATTATTGCATGAAGAGCAGGCCACAAGGAAAACTTGGGTTTCTCATAACGAATGTGCTGAGCAGATACAAAAACAAGGAGCTGGCTATGACATGCCACCTCAGCTTTACCTTCTCAAAATAAAGTTTTGTCTGCCACTTACATTACACGGATGTTTCTCTCCAAGATTTTTTCCTGAGGATTGTCTTTGGAAGGGACAAACTTAGAGGTCACCCGGATACACTGACATTTGTTATCAACCAGGACATGCTCGTCCCACTCCTCATCCTCGTAACCTGCCAAAACACAGACTGAGTTAGAAAAAGATAGAAAAGTCTTGTCATTTGCATGACTTGATATCTATTCCCAGGTATCCTGTCAACAGAACACAAGGATGAAATGTACTTCAGGTTCTCTTCATGATCTGATTGTTGTCAAGGCTGATGCATAGATCTTCTGGGAAAACTGAGCCTTTTTCTCTCTTTCAGTCTCAAATGTGGTGTGGCCTGCACCTACTACTCGGTCAGACAGGAAGAAGAAGGCAGTAGGGGATGAATCCACTAATGAGGGGTCTGTGGAAAAAGTTGGAGAAATACGAAGCAAAGCAGGAGAAAGGATGTCCTTGTGTTATGCCTCAATCACAGCCAAGCCAGATGTTCTGCTCCACAGGAAACAGTGTTTTACACCACACTGTGATACAAATGAAGCAGAGAGGCACAGTGAGGTCTGAATAATGTTGCCATCACAAGGCTGTTTATCAGCCACCATCTGACACTGGAAATAAACTGGTTCCCATCTGCCTTCTGCCTGCCCTTACAGTGACAGTGCCCTCTAAAAAAAGGCATGATTGGCAATATAGTCAGAACCAGTCTGGGCCTCCTGTTTCACAACTGCTCCTCTAAAACAGAGGGAGAGGGCTCATTTAGTGTCCATTGCCCAGTGGCAGTTCTGAACCCTTTGGGCAGCATTTTGGCATTTGTACAGCCCCTGAATAGAGCTGGGGGATTTCCCAGTGCAACATCTGATACCAAATTTCAGGAAAATAGATATTGGGATCAAACATAAGTAGAATTCTTTTTTTTCTTCAAACAAAAAAATAATGGTTTTTGGATCAACCCCACAAAATGTTTTATCACAGAATCACAGAAAAGTAGGGATGGAAGGGACCTCAGGAAGTCATCTAGTCCCAACCCCCTGCTCAAGGCAGGATCATCTCTATCCAAACCATCTCATACAAGTCCTTCTCTAACCCAGGGGTCAGCAACCTATGGGCCAACAAGCCATATCTGTCCTGCACAGCCATTTGATCAGTCCTGCAGATGTGGGGCTTTGTGGCATTCAGCGGTGGAAGGCTTCAGTGGCAGTCATTTTCCTCTGCCATGATAAAGAAAAGTGGCAGCAGTGGCTATGTCCTACCAAGCACCCCACCCTCTTGCTTCTGGGTCACCCTGGCCCACACCCTCAAAAGCTTGCTGACCACTCGTATAACTTATTTTTTAAACTATACACTCAACCCTGTTGCACAGCTACAAGGCATATTACTCAAAGCCACCAAAAGCACTCAAATCTACCACAGTTAAAGCAGGGAGAGAAGGGCTGCCAGTGTCCTATTGTTGCATAGGTTGTTAAAATAAACTCAAGAGTAGGTTTCATTTACCAAAATGAAATTTTCTGTTTACCTCTCAGGTTATTTAACCGTTTTAGCCTCTGTTTCTTTCAGGTGAATTGCTAAAGAAAGCAGACTGAAAAAAAAAAGTTTCATTTTGAAAACGTTGGAACAAAACATTAATTCAAAAAGAGTCAAAACAAAGTTCTGATATTTAAGCAGCTTCAGTAAAATGCAATGTTTCAAAACACAGCTGAAGTTTCATTTAGAAGTGGAGTAGAGAGCTCACATTAAGTTCAACTAAGCATGGGAGCTCTGACACTTGGCCAAATTTTCCAGATCCTGAGACATTGTCCAAGGCTAAGCAATTCACTGAAAGGAAGTTGAGATTTCTGGGCTGGTCTGTAGTGTTTAGCACAAATAGAGGAATAGGAAATCAGGGTAAAAGTCAACCAAGTGCAGAGGACTAATACAAAATTTACATGTCTGTTAAGTCCCACTTAAGTCCTACTTTGACTTAACTCACACACTTAACATCTTCTAAGTTACCAAAGGACTGATATTCAGTGGATCCCCCAATTCTGAACACATTTTGTAGCAGACTTAACATTGACTGATGCCATCTGCCAGCCTTTAGGGACATACATACTGAAGACCCGAGTCTTGCAAGTCACAGATTTTAGCTGCCTTTCTCTCTGGTAATCTCAAAATGTGAGACAACCCCAAAACTTTGTAAGATGCATCAACAAAGGGACGCTGAAGTTAATAAACCAGCTGTGTGTGCTGCTGTTTTGAAAACTGGCAGCATCGTTTCTAATAAATAATGTTTGCTTCAAAGAATTTTAGACCAGGAAAGAAATTAACATGGCTCAAAGCTCCCTGAGGGGTTTTTAGCTCTGGAGTGTGTTACACCTTTTTCATGCCCCTGCTCTTAAATGTTTTCTCCCTTTTGGGCTTCTCCACACAGGTGGTGCCTGGGGCAATTACCTTGTTTGCCCCCTTCGGTTACACTACTGATTGTATGTACTATAGCATCATTTCTGAAAACTTTCCTTTGCAAATGTGTAAGAAAGCATATAACAGAAATATAATTGTATTTAACAATAGGAGCTCTATAATTCCTAGAAATTTAAATCTTCTTACAAATTGCATAATTGAAAATAAGCCACCATACAAGATACCTGAGCTTGATAAACAACACCTCCATGTACTGACAAGGTACTGAAGGCTTCTTTGGGAAAGGAAAACAGTTCCTATGAACTCTACTAATGTTCTCCTAATTAGCTGCAGGTTGGACAAATATTCCATAGTTGGATCAATGGACAATAACACTTCCTTCCTGATGGATCCCCATAAAAGGCTGCTTTTGATTAAACATTTCTTTTGAATAGTGGGTTACCTTTTAAGTTGCTATGTTATATGGGAACAGGACTCAATGAATAATCAACTGCAGCATATTAAAGTGCAAATAAAGTGCAAACTGACTGCTCCCACTCTTGCTGGATTTTAAGCTATTTTTGTTATGAAAGCAAGAAAAGATTTAATTTGATCCAAATGCATTAACTGTGAAGCAAAGGGGCCAAATCACATTCCCAAAGATGCTCTTCACTCCCACTGACTTCCCTGTGAACTGTGCATACACTATTACACCTCGTGGAAAGCAATACTCTTAACCAACCAACCCATCATGTGAACTGCAATGCTTACTGATGTCAAATTAGAAAAAACATAAGACATAGCGGGTCATGGGGGTAGTACTGTTCTCAGTCAGGTAAGACATAAGTCAGAATTTTGCCCAGTGAATCTTAACCACTTTAATGTAACTGAAGCTACACCACTGCGTTATGAAATTGCATCAAAATAGTCAACAATTACTCTCTTTCAATTATTTTCATCTATGTGGACAAGATTCAGATTTCAGTTGACCAGTATGAATCAGGAGTAACTCCATTTAGGTTTGAATGGTGTAAAACTAGAATGAGATCAGAATCAGGCCCTTCTGTAGCAGTCAGTTACATGCATAAAGAAACATTAAGATGCCTTTAATTCTAGCTAAGAATAGTCCTGTTTGTCAGCTTCACATCTGGGAGGAAGAGCAACCATATGGATTCTCTGTTTATTGCTCCAGAATCTCTACAATAAGAGATTATTGAGTTGCTAGTGATCGTTCTTAGCGTTGCAATGGGAAACTAAAAATTCCCACCATCATGGTGAAGACAAAGACAAACTCTCACCAAAAGTCCACTAAAATCTGACTTTCCTGGGCTTTGGCTCCTGCTCTAGCAGACTGAGCCTTGATTTTGTCTATTTGTTAAGATCATTAACAGTATATGGCTGTTCAGCAGACTTGTTCAACTGTAAGACTGATATTTGAAACATGATTCTCAATTGCCTTCATATCATTTCTCACCTACCTGCTGCAAGAATGGCCCCCAAGAAAAGTGCCAGGGCTCCCCACAGTAACAAAGAGACCTTCATCTTGCTTTCTCTTCTTTTGAAGAACGTGGGTTAGAGGGGTGTCATCTGCCTATAAGAGTATGTGCAAATGATAGAGCTATTTGTTTCCTAAAATAAATAGCCCAGCCTGCTCACACTAACACTGGTGTAAGGTGTGGTTGGAGGTTTTGAAACCAGATACTACGGTTGGCCAAATGCTCAAAGAACAGTTCTGCTCTTTCAAGTCTGTACAGATGGGTTGAACAATTGCTACAGGCTTTATTTGGCTGGTTCATCAGGAAATAACAATATCATAAAGCTGACAGAAAGCTGTGCAACTTATTCATTCCTGGACTGGAGATGCTTTTATAGCAACACACTGGGCTAGGAAATTGAGCTTTATACCATGAGACATGGTTAAGACACTTAGCTGAGATGATTTAAGCAGAAGACAGGATAGATTTGTACCTTATAGACTACCTAAGCCAGAGATAAGCTTTTGTCAGATGCCTGACTTCAAATGAACATTGCTAACTACCTCTCTCCGCTCATGGGATGACTTTAATTATGGATGATCCTGCCTTCAGCATAGGTTGGACTAGATGACTTCCCTCCAGCCATACTATTCTGTGATTCTGAGATAGGATCATTCCCCAGGAAGCAAGGGGACACGGGTCCTGCTTCTAGTCCTGATAAATCAGACTATAAAACCACTTATTTGGGCTATTATTACAGTGTAACACAAAAGCCTTAGAATTACAGCCTCCTTGTGTTAGGTGCTGTACAAGCACATAAAGAGCCAGTCCCATTTCAAAGAGTGCAAAGTGTAAGAGGGTACAAAGAAGTGACGTGGCAGCAGGCCAGGAGTAGAGCTGAGAACAGAACTGCAGCTTCCTCCTGAACATCTCTCCAGAGCCCTGCCCACTGGTATTTCCCCTCATGTTATGATTTGACTCATTCCCTGAAGTGCCTCAGCATTACTAGCACCATGTTCCTTCACTTTCTAACATCTTTATTTTTGGATTCATACGAACACAGGACTGGAAGGCACCCCCATAGTTACTAAGCCCAGTTTCTGCTATGACAAAAGCCCAGGAGTTGCAGGTTTCCTAATAAGATTGACTCAGTGAGGGCTGAAATACCTGGCTACAGGTGAAAGAAAATACAAAATACAATAAAACACTCTCCAACATATTTGTCAGACAGGTTTTCCATACCTAACTATAATCTATGGCTAATTTCCAATAGAGGCTGGTGCTATGTAGTATAAGGCTTTTATTGGCACTTGTTTGGGATGTTAATTCATTCTCTGATTAAGGCTTTAAAATACCCTGGATCTCTAGAAAACACACACACACAAAACCCCGTTTTTACGATTAAAAAGTTCTTATACAGCACCTTTGCATTGAGGTTTTCATCCATAGATCTCAAAGGCCTTTACAAAAGGACTATACAATTGCTGCCCATTTTACACATGACAAAAGGGAGGCACAACCAAGTAAGTTAGAGGGAGAAAGCCAGGAGCAGATCCCAATTAAATCCCACCCTACTCACCAGCCTATGCTACCAGGCTGAGCCACATTTAAGATATTGTCAGTGAAGTATGCACTTGGCACTTGTTGTTCTAGATAAGCTAACTCACATGATCTTATCTCTTACTGTAGATCTTGCTAACTGTGGTCCTGGCTCTGCACCAGTTAAAGACTGTGAGTTTTGTCCTGCACTTCAAGAAGAGCAGGGGTAAGCACAGATTTGTTTTGAGATAGTGCAAAAGAGCATCAGGCTTGGATATAGCAAGTACCTCCATGAGAGGCTTCCCTATTGAGGTAGGGGGTGAATGAGTGTCAGCCACACCTACATCCACTTTCCCTTTTGCCTTTTTTGACTAAACGGTGCTGTCTGTCACACCCATACAAACATCAGTGTAATCAGTGGAGCTGCATCTTTGTCAGAACAGAACTTGTCCCTTTATCTCTCCCTCTATATACCATGTTATCTGGAAAGCTTTCCTATCTAAATTTCAGATGGTGCTTTCTTCTGTACCAGCTGTTAGATGCCTGGTGAGCCCCACTTTTCATGGTGTTAAAAATAAGTACAGGCTAACCAACAGGGAGTTTTGGTTCTCAGATCTTTGTTTCTTTCAGTCACTTTTTTTGCAATCAAGGAGAAGTTAAAAAAAACCCTGCTACAGGGAAATGCAAGCATCAGAAAGAAAAATATGCAAAAAAGGCCAGTTCAGTTTATGCAGTGGACATTAAGCAAAATCAAAGCTTGACAACCATTAATATTCTAGAACTATTTAGTCCCCAAGAGAACAATTCTAGGTTGTTTTACATCCTGCTCCTGCCCAGCACTTCTGGAATCAAGCCATTTACATTCAGAAGTTAAGCATGTGTTTAGATACCCTGGTTTCACATATTATGGTTTTAGGTTTATTTTTTGTAATGCTCTATTCTTGGCCTTAGATTGACTTTGAAGAGCTCTAAAGACTTTTACACTTCAAAGTAAGCAGTGCCAGGTATTTGCAAACTCTCCTTCTCCTCTCAGGTCAGGCCCCTAGATGGGATTATATTCCTGCCTCCCCTTGCCAGGGACTTGACTTTTTAAAGTATTTACTGGTATCCTCAGAGTTTTGTTCCTGGAGTCAAGATAACAAAAGAATCTCAGTTTTCATGTTTTTCAAAAAAGTATCTTTTTAAAAAAGCTACTGTCCTTCACGATTGCAATAAATTTGAATGTGTGGCCACTAAAATCCCAGAAACCGAAAAAAAACAAAGAAAAAAACAACCAAAAGATTTGCTTCACCTGCTCCCTTCTCAAAACAAAACAACACAGAACAAAAAGTAATGCCTGATGCCTGAATGTCCAGAGGTGGCAATACTGCAAAGTTGACAACCCAGGGCCTCACCCTGCTCCCATTAAGTCAGAGTGAAATCCTGAAATGTTTTGCCATTGATTTCAGTGGCAGCAAGCTAAGGCCCATGGTTTCCCTTAAAAAGCCATAGAGTAATAGTAGGCTTTGGTTCTTTACAGGTTCTTTGGAGCTGTTCAAGTCCATGCCCTCTGCACAGTCATATCGGATATACTGTGATGATGTTCAGGCATGGTGAGAGCAGTAGGAACCCCTTCTACCCCCTACTCTATGTGCAAGTGCACTGGGTAAGGTAACCACCCAACCCTTATTGGACAGCCAGTCCCAAAATGGGAACATCAAGTCCCGGTTCTGAGCTGAATGACTCCAGGACACCATTTGTCCCATATCCCCAGTATTGTGTGCAGGGATCCGGATTTCAGTTTGCCGCAGAAAAATGTGGGAAATGGTGGATTTCCCCTTGAGGGCTAGCAGTGTTCCAACCTGCAAAGGGCTGCTTGGGGCTGGAGGGAGCGGGATGCAGGGGGCTGGGAATACAGCCAGGCAGTGTGGAGAGCAGCTCCCTGAAGACAAGTCTATGGGGAACAGGGGGAACAGGGGCACAGCAAAGGTAGGGGGCATAGATTAAGGCCCCCATGGTGAGGGAGGGAGTGGGGCAGGCTTGGCAGCTGGGGCTGAGGGTGCTACCCAGCTGAGACAGCACATGGGCCCAGGGCTGAGGTGGAAATGTGTGGTCACGGAGCCTGACTGGGGCATGCGATGGAAGCACTAGCGGTTAATTCAGGGGGCACTGGGGGTGGGGGCAACTCCCCACTGCTGCATGAACTCCTGGGGAAGGGACATGGGGGACACATTCCCCCTCCAGACTTGTCCATGGGGTGGGAGTGGATGTGGTTTGCCCGCTGCAGGCTTGGGGCTCCCTGCCCTGCTGCCCTCCCCCTAGGGCCTCTGTGGCCCAGCAGGTGGGACCTGGTGCAGAAAGGCAGAAAGGCTCAGTGCTGCCACTACCAGGAGTTCCACACTGGCTGCATCACCATGGTGTGACGCCCACAGCCCACACAGCAGCAGCAGGGGCAATGCTGTGGAGTTGTGCCCCCTGCTACTACCAGGTGGGTAAAGGGTGCCTTGCCATGGCAGAGTGGGGCTCCCAAGATACCTCTTACCTGGTATCCCATGAGGTACTGATCAGAAAACTGGAAGATATCAGGCCCAACTGTGGGACTGTCAAGTGGGTGCAAAACTGGTTGCAGGGTAGGACGCAAAGAGTCCAAATGAATGGGCTGGTATCGTCCTGGTGAGATGTGGGCAGTGGTGGACCCCAGGTCAGTACTTGGCCCAGTGCTGTTCAACATCTTCATCAATGACCTGGATGAGGGGGTGAAAAGGCCATTGGCCAAGTTTGCGGACAACACCAAAATATGGGGTTGTGCAGACATACCCACAGATAGGCTGCATATACAAGCAGACCTAGACAGGCTGGCATGTTGGGCGGAACAGAACCAGATGAGGTTCAATGCAGAGAAATGCAAAGTGCTCCATCTGGGAAGGAAGAACCCCCAACACACCTACAGGCTGGGCAATGCCAACCTGACCAGCACTACAAATGAAAGGGATCTGGGGGTAACAATAGACCCCAGCATGAATATGAGCTGGCAATGTGATGTAGTAACCACTAGGGCCAATACAACTCTGGCATGCAGTAACCGATGCATCCCCAGTAAAACCAAAGAAGTGATTCTCCCGCTTTACTCAACATTGGTGCGGCTGGAGCTGGAGTATTGTGTTCAGTTCTGGGCACCGCACTTCAACAAGGATGTGCTAAAGCTCGAGAGGGTCCAAAGAAGGGCCACCCGTATGATATGGGACTTGCATGGCAAACTATATGAGGAGAGGCTGAGGGATCTCGGACTCTTCAGCCTAAAGAAAAGAAAAGAAAAGGAGTCCCGAGCCAACAGCAGACAGCCTGCATTCACCCACACCCCCCATAGGCTTAGTTCAGCTCTGCTCTGGCTGTGCCATTGCGGGGCGGTGGGGGAAGGGAGATAGGCTTGTGTCCCATCTTTCCATCTTTGAAAAATGGTCACCCTAGTGCAGGGGGGTGAGAACAGGTCAGGGTCACAGCCTCAACCTTCACCTTAGTGTGCCAGGCAGCATAAACTGGACATGGCTGAGGTAGGAAATAATCTCTGCCTGAAGAAGCAGTTCCTCATCCTCCTCCCCAGGCTGAGCAAAACAACTCCATCACAATTGCACTCTGAGGAACCTCCCCAACCCTCACACAGGCTGTCCATAACCCTAATACTGTAGCCTAATACCTAATAGAGTGTCTTTCACCCAAGGATCTCACAGATCCTTCACTTCACAGTGTCCTAGTAAGCTGGGGGGTATCAGCCTCTCCATCGTACCAGGATGTAATATGGAAACTAAGGCATAAGAAAGTGAAATGGTTTGCTCAGTCATGCAGTGAATCAATGTAAAAGCCAGGAATAGAATCCAGGAGACCCTGTTCTATACTCCATATACTTAGGGATCAACTCTTCCCATTAATTCAGGAGCATCTTTTAAATATGCATGTCTCAGAACATTGCATGTCTCTAAGGAATTCTATCTGCTCCTGTACAAAAAACAAACAATAATGGCTACAAACTCTTGGAAGACCACTTCAGGCTCAACATCAGGAAAAACTTCTTCACAGTCAGGGTGTCCAGACTGGAATAAGCTCCCTCCAGAAGTGGTGCAATCACCTACCCTGAAAATCTTCAAGAGAAGACTGGATAGTCACCTTGCTGGGGTCACCTGACCTCCAGTTATCTTAGTGCAGGGCGCTGGACCCAATGATCTTCCAATGTCCCTTCTGGCCTTACAATCTATGAAAGTGAATCGATGACTCCAGTGGTGGTGCTACTGGAGGGCTTCAGTTTCTTCGACCACAGCACACACTTCAGGGAGAGAAGACTCCTCAGAAGGGATGGCATCTGCCTCATGCAGAGGGATAAGTCTCTGTTCTTGGCCAGGCTGGCCGATCTTCTAGACAGGGCTTTAAACTAAGATGGCCAGGGAATGGGGAAACACTGACTGGAGCATGCCTGGGAACTGCACACAAGAGAACTCCAAAGTTGAGGACACTAGGAGAACCACTCTTGCAAGAGCTGAAGGGATGGTTCTTCCTTAGCATGACAGGAAATCAAGGGTCTCAACTGGATGACTCAGGTGCCTGTACACTAATGCCAGGAGCATGGGGAACAAGCAGGAAGAGCTAGCCTTCCTACTCTCCTTATGTGGGCCTTATGATCTAATAGGGATCACGGAGACCTGGTGGGACTCCTCACATGATTGGAACATACCCATAGAGGGCTACGCCCTGCACAGAAAGGATGGAGTAGGGAAATAATGTAGAGGTGTAGCTCTCTACGTGAGGGAGCAGTACACCATCTTGGAGGCTGACATCAGCTCCAAAGAAGAGCAGCTCGAAACCCTCTAGATCAAACTACTGGGGCCGGGGGCACATGGTGAAAGAGACCTAACTGTATGTGTATACTACAGGCCACCAAAGCAGGGGGAGGACCTCGATCTGGAGTACTCTCGAGCCTTCTTGGTTTAATAGGGATATCAGGATCCTCTTGAAAAAGAAGGAAGAGGCATACAAACAATCGAAGCTTGGGACAGTCCCCAAGGAGGACTATAAAACAACAGCCTGCACTAGTAGGGAACAGATTAGAAAGGCTAAGGCGGTGACTGAATTTAAACCAGCAACAGAAATCAAGGACAATAAGAAGTCCTTCTTTAGGGAACAGGAGGAAAACAAATGGAAGCGTGGGGCCCCTGCTTAACAACTCAGGACAGCTGATTACCAACACTCAGGAGAAAACTGAACTCTTCCAAAACTCGTGGCACTCGGGGGGAGGTCCCTGAAGACTAGAAGAGGGCCAATGTTGTGCCCATCTTCAAGAAGGGGAGGAGAGAGGGCCTGGGCAACTACAGGCCAGTTAGCCTAACTTCTATCCCAGGGAAAATCCTGGAAAAATTCATCAAGGATTCTATGTGCGATACATTTGCAGAAGGTAGGATTGTGAATGACAGCCAGCATGGCTTCATCATGGGCAGGTCTTGTCTTACCAACCTCATCTCCTTTTACAACCAGGTAACTCACCACCTAAAAAAGAGAGGAGGTGGACATTGTATACCTAGGCTCCCAAAAGGCCTTTGATCTGGTATCCCAAGATGTTCTCATGAGAAAATTGGAGGATTGCAGGAACCAGATGAAGCTCAATATTGAGAGACATGTAAAATGCTCCATCTGGGGATGAACGATCCCCAACATACTTACAGGCTTGGTGGCACCACGACTGAAAGGGACCCAGGGGTAATAATAGACCATAGTATGAACATGAACCATTAGCATGATGCTGTAGCCAGCAGGGCAAACGATGCTCTGGCATGCGTCAACCAATGCATCTCAAGCAAAACCAAGAAAGTGATTCTTCCGCTTTATTCAGCATTTGGTAAGACCGCAGCTGGAGAACTACATCCAGTTCTGGGCGCCACACTTCAATAAGGACATGGGAAACCTTGAGAGAGTCCAGAGAAGAACCACCTGTATGATCAGAGACTTGCAAGGCAAGCCAAACAAGGTAAGGCTGAGGGACTTGGGCCTCTTCAGCCTAAAAAAGAGAAGGTTGAGAGGGGACTTGGTAGCAGCTTACTGCTACATCAGGGGAATACATCAAGGGCTCAGAGAACAGCTGTTCACCTGGGCACAGGCACCCTTGGCAAAAATCAGGAGTAATGGCTACAAACTCCTGGAAGACCGTTTCAGGCTTAACACTAGGAAAAAATTCTTCACAGTTAGGGTCTCCAGACTGTGGAATAAACTCCCTCCAGAGGTGGTGCAATCGCCTACCCTGGAAATCTTCAAAAAGAGATTGGACGGTCACCTAACTGGGTCACCTCTCCCCAGTTGTCTTTCCTGCCTAGTGCAGAGGGGCTGGACCTGATGATCTGGTAGATTATAGGGATCAGATAGACTATAATAAGAAATGAAGTCAAGTGACTTCCTCAGTGCTGCCTGACCAGAAATGCTTCTGCCACTGCCAGGCAGTTGGTTTTAAATTTTGGCTGGACTAAGAATTAATGAGGGTTGCATGTGCATCCCCCTCTCCCCCACCCCCAGACCTCTCCCTGGACACTTGGCAAATGTAGTTCTGCTACTGTGTGTCCTCACCATACACCAGAAGGCCTGTGAGAGAGAGGGAGGCAGTACTGTAGTTCATGTAACTGAGCATGTCCAGTCAACGCATAATTCACTAGGAGCCAGTCTTTCTTTTCCTCTAAAAAAATAGCAAATCAAAATGAACCTGTAGCATCTGATGAAGTAGGCTGTAACCTATCCCAGCGAGTGGTAATTGATGGTGTGGCCTCAACCTGGAGGGCCATCTCCAGTGGTGTCCCCCAGTTCTTGGGCCCATGCTCTTTAACATTTTTATCAGTGACCTGGATGAGGGACTGAAAAGTGCAATGTTTAAGTTTGCAGATGATAACAAGCTGTGGGGCAAAGCAGGCATGTCTGAGGACAGGACGAAGATCCAGGATGACCCTGACAGGTTGGTCCTATGGACTGAATGCAATCAGATGAGGTTCAACAGGGACACATGCCAGGTCCTTCACCTGGGTAGGAAGAACCCTCACCATACCTATACGATGGGTGGTGGTCCACTTTTCTATGATTTCTGTTAAAGCTCATAATTCTCTGAACAAATGAGTCTGTAAGGTGCCACCCTACCCTGCCTTCTACAGTAGTTGCTAGTTAAATTATTGACAGCATGGATTCTGATATTTACAATGAACTGAGGCCCACAGAATCCTCTGGCCTCAAGGGACTTATTCCCAATTTACACTAAAGTATCCGAAACAAGAATTTCTTCCTGGTTGCCAGTGACAGCAGCAGGCAAAGAATCAGTTTTGTACTGTAATTTGTGGGATCTCTCTTTCTTTAACCTGGGTTAGACACAGACATCAGCGACACATACACATACACCATCATGCTCCAACACTTACCACACAAGGGGTGTCCCTCTTTTGAAGTGTTCTGATTTCTTCAGCTATAGAAGTCAAAATCCTGGTCCCCTCTGTCCCTTTTGCAATGCTCTAGGAGTTCAAAAAAGTCATAAAGCTTGCTTAATAACCTACCTCTGATTTTCTCAAGGGCACAGACCTGACACAGCCCCTGGCACAAGCTGCCTAAACACTTGGGTGTTTTGTTAGCCTGTAGCTGGTGTGGTACCACGATGCAATTTAAAACAGTCCTGTTCTTGATATTTTGGTTCTGAGCTGGAGAAACAACAGATTTTGCTGCTTTTGAAAAGCTGGGGTTTTTCTTCTTAGAAACTTGGGCTCTTCAGTCACATTATTTTCAAGTACATAACAGAGTTGAACCAAACTAAATTTCAAAAATAGGTTTAAAGTTCCTGCTGTGACAATCAAGCCAGTAGTGACTCTTCTAGGTAAGTTAAAAAGTACATTCCCAGGTGGTTCCTATTCACACAACTATTCCCTCAGGGCTGAATTGTTCCCCTTGTTTTGTGTCAACTGAGTTTCTGTAAAACTGACTGTTGTTGCTCTTGTTGATAATTTGGATCTTTTTAGAGAGTAGAATAAAAGTCATAAAGATATTCTAATATGCTTATTTTAAACAGGACTGTAATGAGAGTATGATGTACAAAAGTTGGAACATAGTCAGACAAAATGGAATCCTTTGAAAGAAAATTAATCTATGGACCAAGAGCACTTGTGGAAAATGTGACCAGAAACCTGAATATTTGGAGAAGCTGAGCACGTGCAAAAAAGGATTATCATGGAAACTGGTTTGCAGCCTTAAATATCAACCTCAGCTATGAAGACTTTAGATCAGCAGAGGAGGGCCTAGATGGTGAGCAAAAGCTGAAGTTTCATCCTCAAATCTATATTAGTGCTATCTTGTTTCCATATATTTAATTTAAATGCTAGTAAGAAGTTAGATATTTATAAGTAAAACTGCACCTGTTTTGTGGTTTTGATTTTTAAATAAACCAGCACCTGCACTTGTTTTGCACAGAACTATTCCTGGCTACAGTATATCAGCTTCATTTACCAGACATGGGTTTCTGAATTTGTCTTATGTTATTTATTAAGATTGTCTTTGCCATGTGCCTATCTGCACTTGTTAAAAGCAGAATTACTTCAGACAGGCTGTGGTGACTTTATTTTCTTCTTTGAAAGGTGAGAAAGTAGATTAGGTGTCTCATGCCTATGAATCAAGACCAAGAAAGGAAATGGTAATATAAATGAGGATTAATTCTACCAGCCAAGGATCTCCCACTGGTGTGAATCAGTAGTGCTCTATAGTCTTCAAGGCAGACAAGGTTCTTTGGGTGAATCTGATATCTTTTATTAGACCAACTTAAATCGTTGGAAAAAAAATTTAAGCAAACTTTCGGATTCAAAAACCCTTCATCAGGCTAAAGAAGTTTCAGCAGTTGGTGTGTGCTCTTCCTGGATGGAATGAAAAGTAAAGAAGCCAGAGGCTGGGCTGGTATGCATACAAGCCAGGCAGTCAGTGAAGATGTAGAGTGAGGAGCCAGTGGGTGAGAGACAGGCTGGGTGGCGGGGAGAGAAGGGGGATGAATAGTAGAGAGGTACCTGGGGAGTCAGATATCTGGCAGGTCATAATGTGTCATGAATCCAATGTCTATATTTAGTCCATGATTTTTAGTACCCAAGAGGTGGATGAAATGTAATATATCTCATCCAGTGCACCAAACACCCTGATGGAGAATACATAGGGAGAGACCAAACAAAAACTGTGCACCAGAGTGAATGCACACCAGAAATCTATCAAAGACAAGAATACTCAATTACCTGTGGAGGCACATTTCTCACAAGAAAACCACTTTCTCTCCAATCTCTAAGTCCTGATCCTCAAAGGAAACTTACAAAACACTTCCCAGAGACGAGCCTATGAACTCCACTTCATCAACTTCCTGGACACTAAAAATCATGGACTAAATATAGACATTGGATTTATGACACATTATGACCTGCCAGACATCTGACTCCCCAGGTACCTCTCTACTATTCACCCCCCTTCTCTCCCCGCCACCCAGCCTGTCTCTCACCCATTGACTCCTCAATCTACATCTTCACTGACTGCCTGTCTTGTACGCATACCAGCCCAGCCTCTGGCTTCTTTACCTTTCATCCCATCCAGGAAGAGCACACACCAACTGCTGAAACTTCCTCAGCCTGAGAAAGGGTTTTTGAACCCGAAAGCTTGCTTAAATTTTTTTTCCAACAATTTAAGTTGGTCTAATAAAAGATATCAGATTCACCCAAAGAACTTTGTCTGCCTGTGTCCTTAGATCAACATGGCTACAACCTACACCCCTGTAGTCTTCAATGGAGCAGTGCCAGTTATATCAGCCATTGATCTGGATCTGAATATCCAATTGCAAAGGAGAACTTGTGCCAACAGTACAACTAAGGTATATCCTGAAAGGGGTCTGTGTAAAGGCCTAAACCCCAAATTCTGACAGAACAAAAGTGATGGGCATGTTTCCATGTCTGGTACAGCTACTGAGGTCAGTGTTGTATTTCTAGTATAAACTTGTCCCCATATATCAGCAGGCATCCCCTGAGGCTTCATAAGCAAAGCACTGCTAGGTCTGGGCAGGGTTAGGATGAGTCCTCTAACACCACTGGGTGCTGTGGAAGGACCTGAGCAGATGTCGGTAGCCCTTAGTCCTGCAAAATGGAAGGGGTCCTTTGCTCTGGAGATGCTTTCTTTTACAGAGGAGAGAACATGGAGGTTTTGGACTCCTGTGACAGTAAAAGTCCCACAGTATTTTCACAAAAGCTAAATTCAATTCTGAAATTGTCTGCCATCATCCCCCTAAACAACACCCAAGTGCAGTATCCCTCTTTGACTTTAGACCTATGATGTTGCAAAAATGATGCTGTGTGTTCTTTGCAAGTTGCTCTTTTGCACTCCTGGGATGTTTAAATAGTGGATAAAGGGTGAATTTCACCTCTGTGCACAGGGTGGCACAAGGCCTATGCACTATTTATCATGCACTAAATCCACAAAGGCCTCCAAAGACAGTTGTTAACTGGAGTTTGCAGTCAGCAAAGAATGGCCTGACATCACAAAAAAGGAGTGAGAGGTTCTGAGGACACCTCTAAAGATGCCTGACCTAACTTCAGCACTTACCTACCTATGCCAGCTTCTCATACAATCACCTCAGTGCCTTCCTCCACACAGCCTCTTAAAAATGGTACAACCCCTCAAGTTCATCTGCAAAGTCACCACCCTGTCCATGTTGTGCTGAATTTACATATACTTTTTCTGCTTGTTATATACCCTTTCCACAACCTCATCTCATTGTCTCTACCTCTTTTAGACTAGGAGCATCTCAGTGAAGAGATCTCCCTTTACTGAATGTTTGGAAAGCACTAAGTATGTAGCAGGTGCTGCAATAAAATATAAGATAATATATATACTAGTCTAAAGTGTTGAAGGAAATCCAGTTGTTTTGATTCTCCTATCACTTAGACCAGTTTTACCATGTCACTTCTGACATCAGTGAAGTGACCCCTGATTTATTTAGCAAGTAGCGAGATTAGAAGTAGACCTAGAACAGGGGTAAGCAAAATACAGTTTGCGGACCAGATCCAGCCGACAGAGGAGATTTTGTCTGGCCTGCAGCAGTTCCCTTGGTCCTCATGGCCCAGGTGCCATCGGGCCTGTGGAACATCCTGCCTCTCCCTGGGCATGCAGGAGATCTGGGGAGGCTCTGCAGCTAGATTGCCTTTCTAGGCAGCCCAGGAGATGGTGGCACCTTCTGGTTGCTGCCACCAATGGCCCCAGCACTGTGGTACTGGCAGGGACCCATGAGCACAGCCTTGACCCCAGCCCACCCTGTACCCACTCTGCAATCAGCCCAGCAGTGGACCGCTCTGAACCAGCCAGAACCTGCGTGCACAGCCCCAACCTGGCCCCCCATGCCTGCTACTGACTTGCCTGCCCACGCTGAGCAGTGACAGCAATCAAGCAGAAGGGGCTGCTCAGCTTGGGGAAAAAACATCCCCCCCACTTTGCTGCTGCCAACCCCTTCTTGCTGCAACCAGTGGAGCTCGTGCCTGGGCTGCCCTATGACTCCTCTGCACTGCCACCACTGCCCCTCTGGGCAGGCTGGAGATGGCAGGGATGGTGGCAGAGAGGAGCCGCAGGGCAGCCTGGGCATGGGTTCCAGGAAGCTGCAGCCAAAAGGGCCCAGCAGTGGTGGAAGGGAACGGGGGTGCTTTTCCCTTGGGCCCAGCAGCATCTGCCCAGCCACTGCCATAGCTCAGCATGGCATGGAGCAGGCCAGTTCAAGGCTGTGTGTGCAGGTTCCGGCTAGTCTGGAGTTGGTCTGCTCCACCAGGCTGAGTCTGGAGCGGGTGCAGGGCAGGCTGGGGTTGGGGCTGTGCACATGGGTCTCTACCAGTACTATCTTTGGAGGTTTTTAAGACCTAGCAACACAAAGCCTTGGCTAGGATGATCTAGTTGGGGATGGTCCTGATCTGAGCAGGGGGTTGGACTAGATGATCTAAGGTCCCTTCCAACCCTAATTTTCTATGATCCTATGGTAGTGGCAGCCAGAAAGAGCCACTGCTGCTGCCAGGGCTGCCTAGAAGGTGGGGTGGACTAGGGTCAAGGCTGGGGCTGTGTGCTGTTGGCAGTGGCACGTGGGCTCCAGGCTGTTGTGGTGGTGGGGGATGCTCCCCCAAAACTACCTATGTGGCCTGTGGGCACAAATAATTGCCCACCCCGACCTAGAATGTATAGTCATCTTTGAAAATTACCAGTCATAGCTATTCTGTAAACTGGGGCAAAGAGAAGAAACAAAAAACTCCAGGGGAGATACAAGAAGAGGAAACTTGGACAAATGACTAGGGAGGAGTATAAAAGTATTGCTTGGGCATGCAGAGATGAAATCAGGAAGGCCAAAGTACAACTGGAGTTGCAGCTAGCAAGGGATGTGAAGGGTAACAAGAAGGGTTTCTACAAGTACGTCAGCAACAAGAGGAAGATCAGGGAAATTGTGGGTCCCTAACTAAATGGCAAAGGCAACCTAGTGATAGATGATACAGAAAAGGCTGAAGTACTCAACACCTTTTTCACCTCAGACTTCACAGGCAAGGTCAGCTCCCAGACTATTGCACCTGGTAGCACAGTTTGGGGAGGAGGTGAGTAGTCAGTGGCAAAAGAATAGGTTAGGGGCTATTCAGAAAAACTGGACATGTACAAGTCTATGGGGCCAGATGTTATGTGCTGAAGGGTGCTGAAAGAGTTGACCAATGTGATTGCAGAACTGCTAGCCATTATTTTTGAAAACTCATGGCAATTGGGAGAGGTCCCAGACTACTGGAAAAGGGCAAATACAGTCCCCATCGTGAAGAAAGGGAAGAAGGATCTGAGAAGCTACAGACCAGTCAGCCTTACCTCAGTCCCTAGAAAAATCACGGACCAGATCCTCAAGGAATTCATTTCTAAACACTTGGAGGAGAAGGTGATTAGGAAAAGTCGTCATGGATTTAGTAAGGGCAAGTCATGCCTGAACAACCTGACTGGCTTCTGTGAGACAATTGGCTCTGTGGATGTGCGAAGAGCAGTGGATATGATATACCCGGACTTTAGCAAGGCTTCTGTGATGGTCTCCCACAATATTCTTGCAAGCAAGCTAAGTAAGTACAGGTTGGATGAATGGACTGAAAGGTGGACAGAAAACTGGCTGGATTATCAAGCTCACAGGGTATCAGTCAATGGCTCAATGTCTAATTGGCAGCCAGTATCAAGTGGAGTCAGCCATGGATTGGTCCTGGGGCTGGTTTTGTTTAGTATCTTCATCAATGACCTCGAAGATGTGATGGAATGCACCTTCAACAAGTTTGCAGATGACACCAAGGCTAATAGCATACCGGGCTGCATTAGTAGGCATGTTGCCGGAAGATTGAAGGAAGTAATTATTCCCCTCTATTTGGCACTTGTGAGGCCACATCTATAGTGTTGTGTCTAGTTTCAGGTCCCCCAGTACAGAAGAATGTAGACCAGGGCAGGCAAAATACAGCCCATGGACCAGATCCAGTCCTCCCTACTTGCAATTTCATCTGGCATGCAGGGCCCCTCTGTAAGCCCTGGCCTTACCTGGGCTGCTCCTCTGCAAGCCACTGCCTCCATGCAGGAGGTACAGCTCTAGTTGCTAAACAAACATCCCCCCACCCCAGGCTGGCCTGACCTGCCCAATGCCCAAGGTAGAGCTAAGAAGCCAGACCTTGTGCCAGGACACTTGGTGGCTGTTTCCCACCTCCCTGCCTGCAAGAGTGGGAATTAAGGTACAGCCCTACTGCGCTGGGACTGGGGACTCCTGTTGAAGCTGGGCTGCGCTGTCCCCGCATGCTGAGGTAGCACAAGAGCTGTGGCTGTGGGGCCTGTGAGGCTGACTCCACACGCTGCCACCATGTGCAGCCAGGGACTGGGGTGGGAACATGGGAGCTATGACTATGGACCCAGGCAGGCCTGGTCCTGCCTCCAAATGCGGCCAGGGACTCAGGTGGGAGCACTGCTGGGCCAGATTGGGCTGGCCACGCATACTGCCGCCACCTACAGCTGGGGACTGGGGTGGAGGTACGGGGAGCTGCATGCTATGGGGCTGGGAGTGGCTGGCCTGACTTGCTGCTACCACATTCATCTTCAGGGACTTGCACACTCGAGGGACTCCACAGACCCTGCCCCCCAGACACCCCTACAACCTCCCACATACCTCACCCTCCACCAAACCCCCAAACATACCCACTCCCTCTCACAGCCCCCACACACATTCCTACACCCCCAACATAATCCCAGACACACCCATACCCTCCACACACACTCCCACACACCCCAACCCAACCACATGCCCCACACCCACACCATTCTCCCCTGCTCCCCCACACACCTCACACACTATACCAGTGGTGAGGTGTAAGAGGTGCATGTGGGTGCATGTGCACCCCCTGAGAGCATCAGTACAACCTCTGACTGGCTGCACTTGCCGCTTAGGTGATGGGCGGGGGAGGCAGGCGGGAGTGCTGGTACCCACCCTGCAAGTACAGGCCAATTGCTGCAGCCACTCTTGGTAGTGGCTGCAGCAATTGGCCGCAGCAGTCAGGGCAGAGAGATTGGCCATCGGGAAGCCCCCTTCCCAATCAGCAGATTCAGCCACAGGGGGACCATGCCCTCACACCCCACCGCGCACACTCTGCAACCACACCCCCTTACTTCCCCACACAATATACAAGAGTAAGACTGTATTTTGAGTTGTTATGCAATCACCTTAAGGTACATTATGCAAACACACATAAATCAGGACAATAATATATTTTTTAAATTAAATTAAAATAAGTTATATTACAAGTTTGATTTTTTTAGTCATGGCTGCTTTAGACAGGGGGGCACATGCCCCCCCGTGACCAATCCTGCTGACCGGGGGGAACCCCCGCAGACATTCCTGCAGACCCGGAGGTGGGGGGTCCACCCAGGTGATTGCACAAAGGCCAATCACTCCCAGAAGTGGCTGCAGAAATCACAGCAATTGGCCGGTGCTTGCAGGGGGGTACCAGTGCTCCTGCCAGACCCCCTGCTCATCACCTAAGCAGTCAGTGTGGTCATTCAGGGGGTGCCCCAGTGCTCTCAGGGAGCGCATGTGCACCCCCTACCTGTTGCCAGTGTTTTTAGTACATGATCTGTTTTTTTTCCAGTTTCAAGATGGCAACCTCCCATCCCCTGCTCCCAAAAGGAGTACTTCTGGGGCAAGGCGAGGGACTTCTGGTGGCAAACGTCAGGGTTAGGAGGTGGGATGTCCAGTCCCAAGATGGCAACCAGGGGGGAGGGCATCCATCAAGAGACAGGGCTACCCTTGCAGCCTTTCACAGCTCACCAAAACTCATTAAGCAGCCCTCCAGCTGAAATAATTGCCCACCCCTGATGTATATTAATTGGAGAGAGTCCAGCAGAAGGCAATGAAAATGATCAGTGTGCTGGGGAACATGACTTACAAGGAGAGCCTGAGGGAACTGGGCTCGTTTAGTCTGGAGAACAGAAGACTAAGGGGCGATTTAGTAGCAGCCTTCAGCTACCTGAAGGGGGGGTTCCAAAGAGGATGGAGCTGTACTGTTCTTAGGTGATGGCAGATGACAGAACAAGGAGCAATGGTCTCAAGTTGCAGCAAGGGAGGTTTAGGTTGGGTATTAGGAAAAGCTTTCTCACTGAGAAGACAGTAAAGCACTGAAACAGGCTACCCAGAGAGTTTATAGAGTCTCCATCCTTGGAGGTGTTTAAGACCTGGATAGATAAAGCCCTGACTAGAATGATCTAGTTGGCCATGGTCCCGCTTTGAGCAGAGAGTTGGACTAGATGTGGCTTCCTGAGGTCCCTTCCAACCCTAATTTTCTATGATTCTAAAATAAGAACTCCTCATGGATCGGCTTTGTCTAGCTGTTGCTTGCTATGTCCAGTATTCCTACAGCATGCTAAGTGCTGTACAAATCTAAAAGAAGTCACAGGCCCGTCCTGAAGGAATAATCTACTAGCCAGAGTCAGATTTAAGCAAGTATATGCACCACAAAAGAGGAAAACTTGACAACAAAACTCACTGGCCTCAACAGCTGTGAATGGCACAACTGTAGAAAATGGCATTTTTACATGCAAGTGCAAGTCATTATAAAGAAGAAATCAATCAGTCAATCAAGTCTGTCCTTCCTATGTTTAGAGACATGAATTTCAAGTATTTTCTTGTCATTCATGTCATGTGACAAGACCAGAGCTGATACTTTTCTTGATCTGGCTGAAGGAAACCAGACAATGAGTAGTTTCAGTGAACAGGAAGACAGGTGTTAGGTACACGTCATATCTTCCTTTCTTTATTGCTGTCAGACTAATTCACTGAGAGGTGTTGCATCAGGCATTGCCAAAAGGCACCTAAAAATATGCACCACGCTTTTCACATCAAGAAAAAGAAGCTAGTTGCTTCCTCTTCCGAAGTCTTTGTCTACGTGGCATCATTCATTACTGATACCTGAATTGTCTGGGAAAGTGTTCCCAAATAACTGCATGTAGCTGCCAGCTCAAACCTCAGCTTATGCCTTTGTGGATTTGTCAGTCCATGTTAAGAAGATTCCTTTTATAAAATATTGACTCCTGATTGAGAGAATGACGACTCAGTACATGATCTAGCTGAATCTCTATTCTCAAGTCACTATTTGCTCATGGCATTATAAACCGTTGTCTGGTTAGTCATCATTTTCCAATGCCTTCTAAGAGTCTCTGTCACTGCTTCTACTCCAAGGAAATACAGCTTGTCATTTATTATGACCAGGGATCCTGGCTTTTTTTGTTTAAAAATCACAAATTCTCTGATAAAATCACAAATTCTGTGATTAAAAAATTCCAAATCTGCATTTTTCCATGATTAAAATGAAATGCCTATATAGATAGTGTGTGTGTGTGTGTGTGTGTGTGTGTGTGTTAGTTGAACACAATGGTGTATTGATATATTTACAATTTTAAAGCAATTTGGAAGCCTACCAGTGCCTCAATCATTACAATTAAATAAATTCTAAATACCTATATATTTTGGCATTTGATTTTGTTTTTTTTATCATGGAAAATCAGAGCTTGCCCCCTTTGCTCACCAGGATACAAGACGAGCTGCAGCTGTCCCCCACACTGCTTTGTGGCCCTGAGCAGCCCTGCTATGTCAGTGCCTTGCCCCTGCCCAGGCTGTTGCCCCTCACTCCCAAGCTACAGCCCCCCAGCACCCTTCACTCCTGAGCTGCAGCCCGCTGCCCCTCATTCCTGACCCACAGCCCCCTACCCCACCCCCCAGTGTGTGAGAAAGAGGGTGGGAGTGTGGGGAAGGTGGGGTGTGGGCACAGACAATGCACAAGGGAGGTACAGGAGATGTGGCTGGGGGGTAGGGAGGGCACAGGCGATGCATGACGGGAACAGGGGAGGGCATGTGCCCCCCCCAGATTTCTGTGCCCACAGCAAGGTGTGGGGCTGCTGTTGAGCCAAACCAGCTCTGGGCAGGAGATGCTTCCATGGCCCAGCAGGCGGTACTTGGTGCAGGAGGGAGCACCTGCCACCATGGCCGCCAAGGTGCGGGGCACAACTCTGCACTGCCATTGTCATGCCTCACCTTGGCAGCCACGGTGGCACGACACTCCCTCCTGTGCCGGGTTCCAGCCACTGGGCTTCAGACGAGGCTCCTGCCCAGAGCTGGTCTGCCTGGCAGCAGCCTTGCACCCCGTTGTGCGTACAGAAATCTGGGGAGGGCACATGCCCCCCTGCCTCCACATGTATTGCCTGTGCCCTCCCTGCCCCCCCGGCGCATGGCCTGTGCCTCCCCACCCACCCCCACAGACTTACCTGGAGGGTGCTTTGGAAACTGCTCTCCACCACTGCCTGGCTGCCACGTGCACGTGTGCTCTGCCCTGAGTTCTGACCCTGTACTGTCACTGCCCTGTGATCCTGGCCCCAGCCTCCACCCCACTGCTCCCAGACACAGCTCTCCACCTGCCTGTGGCCCCACCCCATCCACCTGTCCAAGCATGCCCTGCCCACAGGAGGCCTGGGCTTGATGACCCTGCCTGCCCACCTGCTCTGTCTGGTGCGCCCAGTGGTGGATAAGGGGCAGACAGGCCAGGGTGCCCAAGCAGTGCGGCTAGATCTGGTGGCAATAATGGTGGCAGAGGCACTGGCAGTGGCAGCTAGACAGAGTGAGCTGCCACTGTGGGGGCCGACAGAAAACAGAGTGCAGCCCCACCCAGAATGGCAGGACTGGCCACACACACTATGGCCTGGGCTGCTCCCTGTGCCTGGGCCGAATGGAGCCAAAGGACCCACATGTCCCAGACAGAATCCCTTGGTAGGCCAGATCTGGCCTGCAAGCCATATTTTGCCCATCCCTGATTTAAAGGACTGTGTCCTGAAACACAGGCCTTTTCCAGATTTGCAGCATGGAAGGAAGATGTCCTACGGCAATATCACAATACTATGGCAGGATGATCAGGGGCATGGGGAGATTTCTGTACAAGGAGGATGCATCTACATGTACATTAATACACTTTTCCTAATGCACATTAAATTTAGTACCTCCATTTGAGGTACTAATGCACAGTAGTGAAAACACACATTTTAAAATGACATTTAATGTGCAGTAGCCTATTTTACTGCACATTACCCTAATTGCACTTTTTTATGTGATGTTTTAATGTGCCATAAAATAGGCTACTGCACTTTAAAGCGCACATGTAGATGCACTGGGAGCTACTAAATAAGTTAAGACTTTTCAGGTTAGAGAAAAGCTGACTGGGGGGGGTGAAAGAAGCCTATACAATAATGAATAATTAGTGCGGAGACAGTAAATATAGATTTAGTATTTACTGCCTCTCAGAATACTTGAATTAATGGACATACAAGGAAATAATTAGGAAACAGGCTTTAAACTAATAAAAGGAATACTTTTTTTCATACAGTGCACAAGTAATTTGTGGAGCTTATATAGGTACAGGATATTGTAGAGGCCAAGAATTTAACCAGGTTCAGAAAGGGGTTAGGCTGATTCATGCAGTTTAAGTCCATCAATAAATCTTAAACATTATACTAGGGCTGCAACTTCCAAATTAGGACTTCCTAGGCCTCTACATGTTGGGAGCTGTAAAGGAAGATGGTTGGGGACAGACTAGTTTGGACAGGCCCTGCATAAATACTAGTTCCCTTAGCATCCACTCTGTGCTACTGCAAGGTACAGGCCTGTTCGCTATGTAAAAGGGATGGTGGGCCTAGATCACCAGGAAACTTACCAGGTCACTAGGGCTGTGCAAAGCTTTGCCAGCCGTTTCATTTCAATGCTGTTTCGACTCGTTTCGAGCTCAAAACAGTGAAATCAGAATGAAATGAAAGGCTTCAAAATAGCCTCAAAACTAAATGCAGCCACTCGAAATGTTTTGAAAGTTTCAAAATTTTTCGAATTTCAAAGCAACCAGCCAGGTGGTGGGAGGCAGGGGAGAGCCAGGTCTGTTCTCCAAGCAACTCCACAGCCCCATGTGGCTCAGCCTGGCGGGGAGCGCAGCTCTGGTTCTCCCCACCTGCTGCTGCTGGGCTAAGATCTGTGGGGCTGGCAGAGCCAATTGGAGTGCAGCGCCGGCTCTGCCCGCCTCCCGCTGCCAAGCTATGCTCCAATTGGCTTTCCCAGCCCCATGGAGCTCAACCCAGTGGCAGAAGGCAAGCAAAGGTGGGGCTGCGCTTTGCCTCCCACCCCTGGGATGAGTTCCACGGGGCATGAGCCACTGGGAGCTGGGGAGGTGAGCCTGACCGTGGGAGGTGGAGAGCAGCCTGGCACTCCACTCCGCTTCCTCCCACCAGGCTCAGTTCCCCAGTGCTGCCAGCTGCTCAGAGCTGAGCCTGGTAGCGGAAGGCACTTCCCCGCACCGGGCTCAGTTCCTCAGTGCTTCCACACTGCGGGGCTCCACTGCCACTGGGGAACTGAGCCCAGTGCGGGGAAGTGCCTCCTGCCACCCAGCTCAGCTCCCAGCAGCTGGCAGCACTGGGGAATAGAGCCCGGTGGGAGAAAGTTATAGGTTGTTTTGTGCTTCCCCATTATAGCTTATAGGCGAAATGTCAAAACAGCGTCAAAACAGCAAAACCATTTCGACAAAACAAAACGGAACAGTGCTTTTGAAACTAAAAAAAAATCAAAACGAAACACTGTTCCGTCAAAACATAACTCGAAGCAGAACGCTGATGTTTTGCACAGTCCTAAAGGTCACTAGATACATAATGATTCCTTGGAACAACAAAAGAGAAAAGCCTGCTTAGTGCACATGGCTGTATGGGCAGAGGCCTGCCTAGGAACTGGCAGCCTGCTTTGTTACAAGGGGGGAACTAAGTGCGTGTCCACTGAGCCAGCATTACCAGGTCTTAAATGTGAAATTACTGTACTGGAAGCTCAAAATTATCCCATTTACTGAAAAAACTACCGTACACTGAAATATATGCAAACAAGTCTTCTAACTTACTTTATATTGTACCTGAGCAGTGAGCCAGTGAGAACTGGGTCTCAAAGCTGAAGCATTTACTTTGAGGCAAGCAGCCATATGAAAAGGTTGACAGCAAACCCAAAGACTTGCCTGGCAGCAGAAGTTAGAAGGATGTGAAGTCCTGGATTAAAGAGTCGGGGATGGAGAGTGTTTGCCCGTAGTATCTGGGGGCTTCTGAGGCCTCTGGGCTTTGGACTGCCTGTAGGATGCCTACCGTTGGACTTGGGAGCATCTAAAGATAGGCCCAAAAGGGCGAGAGTCCGGGAGGGAGGCTGCTTGCTGGCTGTACTGCCATACGCAGTGTTTAGAACAGTGAGTGCTGCGTGCTCAATCCATATGGTTTCTGGGATGCCTGAGTTTTGCTTAATATGTGATTTGGAATCGATCTGGCTGATTTGACCTGGGACACGAAATTTATTATTAAAAAAAAAACCGAAAAGCAAGCCCAGCAAACCCACACGTGGGTTAAGACTCCCTCACAGTGACTTGGGTTTGGCACGTGCTGCATCAACCAGCTGCCCCCAAAATTATCGCGCGCGTGTTGAACACTTTCACCATTCCTGGCAGCGCACCGGGCTCTGGCTGCCATCCTGTCCAAACGTAGCAGTTACCGAGCACCCAGCAACGCCGCGCGGAGCCCCGGGGCGAGACAACTGACGAACACCGAGGGCCAGAGGATCCTACCGAGTTGCCAGGGGGCGGAAGCCCAGCCCAACCCCGCTGTCACTGGAGGAGGCCAGCTCGCGGGGGAGGGGCTGCGGGGGGTGGGGGCCGCTGTGCGCCGGCCACGTGACCGCGGGCAGTGACGGAAGGGGCGGGCTGCAGGCGGAAGGGGCGGGCGAGCAGCGGTAACCGGAAGTGGGGCGGGGGATCTTGAACGCATGCGGGTTGCGGCCGGAAGGGATCGCAGGAGACGCGCCCCGGAGCCGGAAGCGGGCGGACGCTTGAGTGAGTGGCGCTGGGGGCAGGTGTGTGTTGCCATGGTCTGTGCCGCACGCCGACCCGGAGCCGGAAGTGGGGTGTGAGCACACGTGGGCTCGGCTAGGCCCTTCGTTGCTCCGCTGCGGGATGGGGAGGCCGCGTCGCGCCCCGCCGCGCCGGGGGCCCCCGAAGCCGGAGAGCGATGGCGAGGAGGAGCCGCCGGCCACGGAGATCTTCCCGAACGAGGTGGACGATTTCCCCGAGCAGCAGCTGGCGAAGATGATGGGCGCCTTGGAGAGCGAGGAGGAGGTGGAGAGCGAGGAGGAGGTGCTGGGGCTGCAGCTGCCGGAAGAGAGTAGCGAGGAGGAAGAAAAAGATGAAGAAGACGAGGCGGAGCAGGAGGGGGACGAGGAGCTGTCTATGCAGAGTGACTTGGAGGAGCTGGACCGGGGCTCCGGGCTGCCTCACGAGCTCTCATGGGGCCAGCGGAAGCAGCTCTACTACGACACAGACTACGGGGCTGATGCCCGCTCCAAAGCCAAGCGGAGCCGTGAGGAGGTCGAGGCCGAGGAGGAGGAAGAGGAACAGGAGGCTCAGGTCATCCAGAAGCGGTTGGTGCAGAATCTGGGTGAAGATGACTATGGGCTGGATCTGGTGCAAGGTTACATGGCTGAGCAGCAGAAAGTCCAGGGGCAGGACAAGGGCCAGAAGATCGCTAAGGACTTACAGATGCTTTCCAAGAAAGAGCAGCTGAAGCTGCTGAGGCAAGAATCCCCAGAGTTACTGCAGCTGATCGGGGACTTTGAAGCTAAGTTAACTGAGCTCAAAGACAAGCTGCATCCACTCATACAAATGGTCAAAAATGGGATTATCCCGGAGGGGAAAGGCAGCCACTATCTGCAGACCAAGTACCATCTCTATTTGAATTATTGTGCCAATATCAGCTTCTACCTGGTTTTAAAGTCAAAGAGGATGCCAGTGCATCGCCATCCTGTTATTGAAAGACTAGTTACTTACAGAAATTTAATCAATGACTTGAGCGTTGTGGATCAGAAGTTATCAGCAGAAATTGAGCTGCTCCTTAAAGAATTCCCCAGTGAGAAGGAAATTGCATCAGGAAAGAAGGAAGCCATGTTGCTGCTTCAGAGGACTGCTTGTAAAACTAAACCCAGAACTGTTCGTCAGACTTCCAGTGGTCAAGCTGCGGCAAAGGAACTAACAGATGATTCAGATCTGGATGAAGAGGCAGCCTTGAAATATTACATGGAGATGGAGGAGAAGGTAAAACTTAAGAGAAAGAAAAGGGAAGGCCAAAATACTATGGAAGAAGAACCTGTATTGGAAGAAGAGGATCCAAATAAAAAGAGAGGTGTAACTTATCAGATGGTGAAGAATAAAGGCCTTACACCCAAAAGGAAGAAGGCTGATCGTAACCCAAGAGTCAAGCATCGTGAGAAATTCCGTCGTGCCAAGATTCGTCGGAAGGGTCAAGTCCGAGAGGTGCGGAGGGAGGAGCAGAGATACAGCGGTGAACTGTCTGGCATACGTGCTGGAGTTAAGAAAAGCAGAAAGCTTCAGTGACATCTTTGTTCTTAGGAGCTGAAAACTGTGGGTGTGAACACAATAAATATATATTTTTAATGGGACACTGTGTCTTTTAATACTTAATGTAGACAGATTACTGATTTTCATTGAGATCATTTTTTGTTTAGTTAACTCTGTGCTAGCACCTATCTCCAAAACATAGTCCATAACAGCAGGCATATATGTATTGAGTTGGGATGCATCACAGAGGAATTTAGCAACTGGATGGGGCTTGGCAGTATTTGTTTAAGGATGAGCAGAGGAATGAAGTGCTCACAACCACTATGACCCTCTTTTATTTAGCATGTTCTACTGGTCCAGCTGTTCTGAGCTACAGAGTTTGGTGCCTCTCTTTTGCTTAGTTCATCTTCATGTTCCATCCTATTCTCTGCTTCTTTGGAAAACTGGAATGTAATGTAAGAATTTAATTACATGCACAAATAAATCACTAAGGAAAGATTTAAATCTCGTAAACAATTAACACAATACAAAACCGATACCTTCAAAGCCCCAAAGAGTTTAATTCCTAAATTGACATACTGTATGTTCTGTGTGGATTATCCATAACATACTTTAAATGCTTTAGTTTTATTCATTAGCCATGAAATGGCTTAGTCTCAGCCTCTCTCTCCTTTTCCCTCCCCGCCCCCCCCTTTTTTTTCTTAGCATCATCTACACTTCCATTTTGGTAGGTAATTGTCCATCAACCTGTCTCATGCTGGTTTAGAGCTCAGCTGAGCTGTTACTGAAGGACAAGTTGGCTGACTCCATTCATTTAACATGCTCCTTGTGCTGTCCAGGGGCCTTGCTGTAGTTTTTACTAACAGTTAAACAAGGCTAAGCCCTGAGGCAGTACAAACTATTAGAAATTGCATTACTTGAGAAAGAGAGGGTTTTCCTTAAATGGGTGTCAAACTCTTCCAGCACATAGGTTGGATGAGTGGTGGTGTAGGGCCAGTCTGTGGGCTGGAAGTCCCTCAGCACACTGAATCCAGCAGCTGCTCCAGTCAGTCTGAGTACTATGCGGTGTGTGGTGTGGATCCCAGAATGGGTGCCCTGTGCAGTTCAGTCTGGCTGGCAGTGGGTTGCAAGGATCCCAGACCAGCCGGAGCAGGTGAGTTGCTGCATGTGGTGTCCACCCTGTCCTGATTGCTCCACATGTGGTGCCTGCTTGGGGAACCACATTGCACATGGTGCTTCTTCCAGCTGTTCTGGAACCTATGCCATGTGTGGTGCTCAGACACTGCATGCAGCACAGGTCCTGACTGGAGCAGGTGCAGTGTATGGTGCAGTTGCAGAGCTGCCAGGGCACATGCCACATCTTGTGTTGTTTGGCCAGAGTGGGCACACTGCATGCTGCGCAATGCCTGTTCTGGCCAGTCTGGGATCTGTGTTACACACCCCCTTCCAGATTGCACTGTAAGCAGTGCCTGTTCTGGCTACTCTGGCATCTGTGCCACATGTAGCACTAGTCTTAGACAAGCTGAACCAGCTACTGGAGCCAGTATGATGGGGAGTAGGGGGAGGGTTGTGGAACTGATCCAGCCATGGCATGTGCTGTGCCCCATATGGGTCTGCTCAGACCCAGGGGCAGAACCAAAGACCTAAGAACAGGCAGTATGTTTCACACCCCTGCCTTATAAAAACCTGCAAAGTCTCCTGCGTTTCCCATGTGTTGGAGAACTGCAGTTCCTGTAGGTTAATCTTAGGCCAAAATTCCTTCTGGAGAGCATCAGTATATCAGCCTCTTGCAACAGACCAAAGTCCTACTTTTGACTATAGTGAAACAGTTTTGTATGAGGAAAGGTTCAGAGCCAGCATCATACCAATTTCTTTGGTCTTTGTGCCTGCTAACAGAGCATTCAAAAATATACACTTCAGAAAATGTATTGATGAAATTTGTTCTTCTTTTAAACAATGCTGAGGATATGTGTGTGCAAGTGTAGTTTCTGTTGTTCCAGAATCAGTCTCAAGTTTTGGCTTAGCTTGTGTCCCAAGCTAGCTGGCTGTGACTGTCCTTAAATCTATCTAGTGGCATGTATAAAATGAAAAGGTGGTTTCAAGTGGACATACATCTATTAATAATTCAAATTGCAAATTTGGTGTTGTAACTAGCGCCCTTCTGGCAATCTCAATGAAGAACCCAATAGCTGAGTGCTTGTCACAACTCTATTCTGTACTAAAAACAGTGACAGCCTGTGGATGACACTACAGTATCATTGAAATCAGCGATTTTTTCCTGCCCCCCACCCCCCAGAAGGTAGGATGGTATCTAACATATGAGTTGTGTGTTACTGCTTTAATCTTAGTTAGTATGCTTGCTGGCATAGTCTTTGATTAAGTAACAGCACTGTCTAGACATGGCTTGCTCTCTGTGTATGAAACTTTCGGATTTTTTGCATTCAGCCCAATCACTTTTGTGCTTGTTCCTTTAAGAGATGTGCCACTTATGCCTGGTGACCAGTGCAATTCCCTCAATAGTATACAGATGCTTGTGTTAAAGGAGAAAAAATGTTTGGTAAAAATGGCAAAACATAGGCTGACTGGAGTATGTGCAAGGGCCCATATACATTCAGCTCATGTAAACATGCAGAAGCTGGAGCTATGCACTGTGATTCTATACAGAATCTTAACTTGGTATATGACTGCATGGTGCCAAGTCCTCAGCTGGGGTAAACTGGTGTAGGTGCGATGACTTCCCTGCCACTGCCTTTGTCCTTTAATGATGACAAATTATGATCAAATGCACCACAGTAGAAAGTGACTGCACCCATAGCATGGAGTAGAATTCTGAACAGAACCCGTGACTAAATTTAAACAGCACTTAATTGGTACTAATGTGTTGTAATAGTAGGAGTGGTAGGGAGGTGTTGATCTGGCCCTAGAGTAGCTGGGTGCTTGGAAGGGTACCTCCTAAGATTAGCAGGAAAGGAACTATTGCTGACAGCTCCAGGTGTCCAGGGAGCTGTGATGGCTCACAGCAGAGATGACAATCAACACAACTTGCGCCTATTTGTGGAACTGGGCTCTTGGCTGCTGCTACCTCTGAGTGGAGGAAGGAAAAGGACTGCAGGTGGGTGTAGGAATAAAAGTGTTTCACCATGTGGGCTGTGGATGTTTATATAGACACTAGCACAGGAGAAGAGGATTTCTGGAGTTGTTAAAACAAGAAATTGAGAAAGGCATGTATTTTTTTAAAAAACTTTTTAGTTAAAGGGGTCTTGTTAAAGGAGGATTTGGCACTGGTGAGGCTGTGTCAACTTTTGGGCTCCCACGACAGAAAGAATGTGGACAAACTGGAGCGAGTCCAGTGGAGGACAACACAAATAGTGATGGGGCTGGGGTACATGACTTCTGAGGAAAAGCTAAGGGAATCAGGCTTATTTAGCCTGGAGAAGAGAAGTCTGAGGGGGGATTTAATAGCAGCCTTCATCTACCTGAAGGGTGGTTCCGAAGAGGATGGAGCTAGACTGTTTTCAGTGGTGGCAGGTGACAGAACAAGGAGCTATGGTCTCAAGTTGCAGCAAGGGAAGTTTAGGTAGATATTGGCATTGGTGATGTGTAGGGAGTGCACATGGGTGCACATGCATCCGCTGAGATTGGTGGTGCACTCTCTGAGACTGGTCAGTGGTGCCTGTGGGTGGCTGCTGTTTGCCCCCCCCCCCCAACTGCTGACTGCACCAGTGGTGTCTGCAGGCAGTTGCTGATTGCCACAGGCGGCTGCCACTGCTGTCAGTGGCATCTGTGGGTGGTTGCTGACCACCAGTCAGCACTTGCCACCCCTTCCCCCCTACTGCCAACACTGCTGTGGCTGCCTGCAGGCAATCCCTGCTCAGCCCACCCTCACTGGTGCCATCAGTGTGGCCACCTGTGGGAGCTCCCCACTTGCTGCCGTCACTGCCTGCAGGCAGTCGCTGTGCCCCCCCAGCCTTGGGAGACACAAGGCGTTCATGGATATTAGGAAAAATTTTCTTACTAGGAGGGTAGTAAAGCACTGGCATAAATTATCCAGAGAGCTGGTAGAATCTCTGTCCTTGGTGGTTTTTAACACCAGGCTAGATAAAGCTTTGGATGGGATGATCTAGTTGGCAATGCTTTGAGCAGGGAGTTGGACTAGATGACCTCCTGAGGTCCCTTCCAACCCTAATTTTCTATTATTCTCTTAAGTGAGTGGCATGGCAAGTTACTGTGCCAACAGGTTTCTTCAACTATGATTTTTGTTCTGAAAAAATGTACAATAGTTAAAAAGTGAGATTTTGAAAACTTCTCTGTGTTGATTTTCTTGGGAGTAGAGTTAAAACATACATGGGCACTTCAGAAATCCACCTTAACAGTTTCCTGACTCTGGTGTCTTCTCATAGCTTAAGTTACAAGCAATAAAGCCTGTCTGCATGTGAAAAAGAATCACAAATGCTTGGCTATTTACTGTTGCCAGTAAGAGTTTTATAAGAAAAAGTTTAAAATCAGGAGTAGCAATTTTTGGCTTTCAGATGTTCTGCTGGCAAATGCTGAAATGCATACTCCTTGTAGTGATGGAGGCTTTCTTAAAAAGGGATGAATATTAAATGGGAATCTAGTTCTAGCCTTGACTCTGGAAGGAGTAGCATGTCCTCATAACTGGCCTTTATTTACTAAGTGTGCTGGGGGCACAATAAAAGATGAACTAGGTGTTCATGTACTTCTTAAACAGAAATAAACATCTCATAAAAATGATTTTCAGTTTAAAATACCGTTAAAGGTGCATCACATACTGAGGGAAGAAATGTATGTGGGAGAATTGGGGGCAAACTGAAATTATCCAAGACACCTTTGGGTTAACATTCTGAACTTGCCCAGAGTTATGAGAAACTGGTAACAATGTAGTTAGCACAATCTCTCTTCAGTTCCAAATATTCCCTCTGGCTAGGAATGCCAGAATTAAAACTCAAGTATTATAAGCCTCCCTGAGCCATTCTTGAGCGTGGCAGCATATAAATAAAGGCAAATATGACATAGCAGCTTCACTTTTTTACCCTGCACCTTAGTCTTTCAAAGAATATTCTGACACCTGTGGTCTTGATTGTAGCATAAACATGACCCATGGACCAGATCTGGACTGTACAGCCCTGCCATCACACCCACCAGTACTACCCCTGGGTCTAAGCAGACCCACTTGGGGCATGGTGCGTGTTGGACCAGGCCTGTGGACAGGGCTTAGGACTGCTACACAGGTAGACGCATGTGGCACAGGTCCTGGAATGGGTGTTGCATGTGGCACAGTCTGGCCAGGGGTGTGTAGCACCAGTGGTGATGCATAAGGGGTGCACGTGCAACCCCTGAGAGCACTAGTGCACCCCTGACCAGCCACACTTGCTTAGGCAACAGGCGGGGGGGGGGGCGGCAGGTGGGAGCACTAGTGGCCCCCCTACAAGCCCCAGCCAGGGAGTGGGAGCACCCTAGTGTTCCCAGAAGCAGCTGCAGCCACTTCCAGAAGCAGCCCCAACGACTGGCCATGGGGGGATGGGACTCTCCCCCTCCCTTCCCGGTTGATGGTATCAACTGTGGGGGACCCCCCCACACCACTAAGGGGGCACCAGTTGCCCATGTGTAGCACAGATCCTGGACAGGCCAGAGTAGGTGCCATGCTATATGTGGTATTCACCCTGACCAGACTGGCATGTATGCGTGCCGCAGCAGCTCCAGGCTTGTGCTGCACATGGTGCCTGCTCCAGCTAGTCTAGAACCTGAACTACATGCAGCACCTGCAAGCACCTCATATAATCTGTGTCCGAGATAAGCTGGATGGACCAGGTGCTGTGTGAGGTGAAATTCCCAGAACGGGTGTTGTAGGTGGTGCAGTTCTGCTAAAGCATCTACTGTATGTAGCGCAGTGCCCACTCTGGCTAGTCTGGGATCTGCACTACATACCTCTGGGTGGACTATGGTGCACAAAGGTCTCATTCCAGCCACTCTAGGATCTGTGCCACACACCGTGTGGGTCCAAGATTTGGTTGCAGCAGGCGCCAGATCTGGTGCTGATGTGCTGGAGAAGGGGAGGAGAGGGCTTCTATGGACCAGCCCTGTACCATTCATCTAGCATTTGACTCATCAGGAGTTTGACACCCCTGATAAAGACAGTATGTGGTACCCATCATGTCATAAAATTGAAAAATAAAATGACCTCCCTGCCCCACTGGGATCTTGTTCACCGCATGCTAATTTAGAGACCAAACAGTTGACATTATTTCAAAGGAGGAAAACATTTCTGTATTTTAAAAACAGCAAAATGGACTTATACCAAAGATTAACATTAAAGGGATTTTAAATCTTTCATAAAAATCATATAGTTCCTTTTTATAATAGCAGCTAACAAGACAAGAAGGAGACTTGAGAAATATTAAGGAGGTGATTGTAGTGAAATAGTGAGAGGCATGGAGGTTCCATAGGTAGCATTGTTTTCCTTATTCTAATAATGTCCTTATTGATGATTAGGTGGGGAAAATGGCATTTCCAAATTTCTTACCATTGCCACAAGGCATCATAGCCCTGCTACAATGTATTTGCTCCTAGGGATGGTGTACTTGCACTGATTTAGCAGGAGTTAAAGTGAGGCAGAGAGAAGAAGAACCAAATGGAGGCACCCAAGCCATTTGTCACACCCACATAGAATTTTTGCATGTTAGCTGCAAATTTGACAAATGCGATTTTGGTGATGGTCTGGACTAGATGTGGAACAGGGGAGGGGAAAGGAAAGGAAAAGAGAGGTATTAAATCACTCATTCCAGCCAGTCGGCTGAACCAGAAACTTTCCAGTTTTTGCTTGATGGCTAGAAAATAGTATTTAGAGGTTTGCTTTTGGGAATTGGCTCATAGGTAAAGTCAATATTGCATAATGATCCAGGGCAATGGCAAGGGTCAAGTGGTTTCTAAAAGTCTGTTTGTGACAGTTTCTTCAAGGCCCCCTGTGTCTGATGCAGTCAAGCAGCCAGCAGACATAGGCTGGGAAATTGAAAATGTGTGCTACACTGTTCCATAACATGAGATAAGGGACGCTGCTAAATTGGCCAGGTCAAAGTGCCCAGTTGGAGAGCCCTTTTTCTGGTTTTGGGGAACAAAACAAATTAAGAGAAACTGGTAAATGCCCAGATTAGGATGTGTGCATGTGATGGGTTTGTGAAACAGAGGAATATGCTGACAGGACAGACCATGGACAGTATGACGACCACAGGGAAACCAGTCAGCGATGCCCAGAGAGGAAGAGTCATCAGAGGGGGAGAAAGGATACAAAAGGAGGGATTTCACAGCAGCAAAAGGTCCCTGAGAGGGAAACATAAGGCCACTGTGGGCAGAAGGGACACCATCAGCCCATCTCACCTACCCCACTGGAGGAGGGTGTGCCTCAGCCTCTGCCCTCCAGGCTGCTGACATCTGACATTCCAGAGAGAACCTCAGAGTGAAGCTTGCATCCTGGCCAGATGTACCCTGACTCTGTGAACCCTGGGACTGGTAGATATAGACTTGTTTGCATTATTCTTATTGATACACAGTGAGAGCAGATAAAATTAGCCTATTATTGAATGGAGAGGTTGTGGTCAGGCTGAGGGTTTGAGTTTGCCTGGAACAAGGTATCTGAGTCATAAATCCAGCACCAACACTGATAGCCTTATTCTCCTGAGTTACACTCTTGAACTTGAACAGTCCACTCTTTAAGCAGAAGAGCTTTAAAAAAAGAATGGTTTGAGAAACATCAAGAGCACCTGTATAAACCATCAGTGAGAAGGGTATTTGCGATACCAGTAACTACAGATGTAGGGAAGATCACCTTTTCTAGTAGCTGTATCTAGTCTTTGCATCAATAACTACTAGCAAGCATTCACCTTTTATAGGTGGGACAAAGAAATAGTAGAAATGGAGAGCAGGACAGACTTAGAGAGAGGGAGAGAGAGAGAATAAAATGTGATGCTGGAAAATGTCACCATGCCCCTACATGTTCTGTCTACTGGCCTGGGCAAGTAACTGCCCAGAGTACGGGTGTATGAATTAAATGATAAAAGGAAGGGTAGGATGGATAATTTCTGATTTAATGCTATAAAGCCAAAACTGCATCTAAGGATTCTAAGAAATCAAATAAACTAACAGGGAATAAAGTAAACTAAAAACCCTACCAAACTATGGGTGATGAAGTATATGACTAATGTCAGAGCTAGACAAACCAGTCTCCTTAGGTTGCTGTTTTTGCAATTTTGTCACGTGGAACAAACAGATATTACACTGCAGTATGATGTGCTTATCCAGTCAGATGCCAAAAGTTATTAAGTGCAGGATATTTTTCACAACCTGTAAAGTTTTTCTTGCAGCCAAGGTTCGGGAAAAAAAGGTGTTGATGATAAGTGGAAGCATTAAGATTAGCATTAATCTTCACTGCACTGCCCTCATTTTGCAACTAGAAATCTAAGCACGTAGTAAAGTGACTTGCTTAGTGTTTTTATAAGGATGTCTGCGTTGCAGAAAAAAGAATTGAACTTGGATACCCCTGTATAAGGCCTGATATGGCAGGACACTAATACCCTTAACAGTCTCCTGGAATCAGTAGGAAGTGAGGATACCCAGCACTTAGCAGAATCAGGCCCCTAATTGCAAGATTACCTTTTCTTTATATGCATTAACTTTTCTTTTGAAAATATACAAAGGGGTATATATGAAATGAAAGTGCTACTCAACTAGTATGCAGTGTGCTTTGAGTGACAGCCCTTTAATGGGGTAAGGATAACAATTAGAAGATATTTTTAAGCTATGTGCATAACTGCTGAATTTAGACAATGAGGAAAGAAGGTGCAAGAGTGGTAGAAAAACTCTCTTTGGGGAGAGAGGGAGGAAACAGCTTGTGTGAAGAAGTCCAAGCTTTATACTCCAAACTGCTACAACTGGAATAAAGGAAGCTGGGTCATTTATCGTTATCCTAAATGTTGTCAAATTCTGCATGGACTCCCCTCCCCTCCCCACACTCATTCAAAGGGCCTTATAGGTAGCAGCGGTGCGGAGAGGACTAGAACTTATATTGCCTCCCTGGGCAACGATTCATTTGTATTTGCCTATGTGCTGACATATTTAATGTGCCCCAGACGCAGCTGATTCAGTTTCACAGACAAGATTTACTATGTGGGTTTGCACTGTGGTATAAACCATAGCAAAATGTTAATTGCTAACTTCAATAAATCTGTTCTAAGAGTATTATGCTATTTAGGCAGTCTGCTAGAAAATTAGGAACTGTAATTTTGTTTTGTATTTCTTGAAAATTAAAAAATGTTACAATTGAAAAGGAAGCTTCTTTTGCAGAAAGATTCCATAATTGGGGCCTCCAGCTGGAGATTTTTGTTTGGGAATTACATCTGTATTCTCCGATGATAAACTTCTCCTTATTCATACTAGATGCTGTTTCTTGTCTAATCCAGGTATCAAAAACATATGGTCCAGGGAGTCATGCCATCTGATCTATGGGATACTGGAAGGATCAGGAATTCAGGGGCAGGGTATGCTGCTGAAATTGGGAGTCTGGAGCCCCAGAGGAGACATGTCAGCATTCAAGATGAGTAAGAGCTGCATTGATGCTCACAGCTTCCTGATATTACTTGTCCTGCCACTGGGTCCAGATCTGGCCCCCAGGAGCCCCACACCTGGGGGCTAGAAGAGTATGACACTCTTGGCCTCTCTTTCATACAGCTATGGCTTCAGATATCAACTTCCAAATCCAAGCCATGTGCTTGGTGTAGTCCATTAAAAATAAATTCAACTGAAAATATGATAGTTGGAGACTGTAAGTTAGTTCTGGCAACATATGTTGTTTACATTTCTCAGTGGAGCAGGGAGAGAATTTTGCAATTTGAATTCAACTGGATTTATTTTAGTGGAGTCAACACTCCTTTGGGGTAAAACTTGCACTTACTTGATTCATCTTATTTGCTTTTATTTCAAATAGACACATTTCTAAAGAACGTAAATTAGGCAGAAGCTTAGTTCCACATCACTTAGCTGGGTGCAGTTTAAAAACGGCTCTTGTTCGTATAGATCTATGGATAACATCGACAAAGGTAAACTAGGTCAGCGCTGCCTATTTCCAAGTTAATGCTGCCGAATTAACCCCAGGCTGGACTAAATGATCTCACTTCTCTACAATACCTCTTGGTATTGGTTATAAAGAGGAACTGGTATTGGTAAATAATCTAGCTTGTGTATAAACCTATACCCCAGTGCAACTTATTAGAATTTGGCATCGAGTTACCCTGGGAAAGATTGGGGGTAAAATTACATCAGTGAAAGTCACACTGGTGGTGGTGGTGGTGTGTCTGTTTCCATCCCAGCCAAGGGGCAGTTATCATCACTCAGTGCCAGAGCAGTGAGATGATGTACTGCAGCAATAGCGACTACTGCATAACATCTGCCCTGGGAAATCAGGCTGGCTGTCACCCCCTGCACACCAGTGGGACTCAGGTCAGCGGACAAAAAAGGATGCGAACTGGATTGTGGGAAGCAAGATCTGCGTCTGCCATGCAGGTCTTGAGAGGCCTGCACTTGCCACCCGGGGAACCCCAGGTGTCCTTTTCTCAAAGCAGTCTGGCTGAAAGCCAAGGCAGGGCATTAGTCCTGAGGCGAAGGGGGCCGCAGACGCGGGCCCCAGGGTTGTATGCCTGGGGGCTGTTGTCTGACACGAGAGTCCTTCGCGTGTTTTACAAACGTGCTGCAAGCGATGAAGGCTGAGGTGGGAAAGGGAAACCGGCACTGCCTCGGGCTTAGGTGGCTGCAAAGAGCAGAGGAGCGGGAACGAGAGTGCTCGCGGAGGGGCGGCCTACACGGCCTCTGCACAGGCCCCGGCTGAGGGGC
>NW_017728912.1:34589646-34618742 GCF_001723895.1 Crocodylus porosus
GCCTACTTCCTCCTGTACCCCGGGCCGGGCTGTGGCGCCGCCGCCCCGCGCCCAACGCCGCTGCCGCCCCCGCTGAGTGACTGGAGCCCGCCCGGCGGCGCCGCTCTGCCCCTGCCCTTGCTGCTGCTGAGCCACGGCGGCGCCGACACCCGTGAGTAGCCCCCGCCCCGTGCCCCTGCCATGTGCCGCCGGGCCCGAGCCGGCGGAGAGGAAAAGCTCCCGGCGAGACGGACGTGGGCTCCTCAGGCCGGGCTGGGAGGGGCCTGTGCCGCCGCCCCCGGGCCGGGCGCCTTGGATGAAGTGCCAGAAAGCGGCGCCCGCGGGCGCGGGGGTGGCCCCCAACACCTCTGGGCGGAGGGTGCCTTCACCCGCCCGGGGGTGAAGCTGGGAGAAGGGACTTGGGCGGGGGGCCCAGGGGGAAAGCCGTGTCCCCTTCTGCTTGCTGTGAGCCTCTTCCTTCCCCTTTCTTTGGGGCAGACCTGGAGGTTTATCCAGCGGGAGGAGAGGGCTGCGGGGGTCCTGGGGGCAGGCTAACTTGGGCTGCCTCCTGCCAGGACCCTGGAGCGCCTCTTTGTAACTGCTGGATGCGGCTGGAGACTTGGTACTCCTGTTTGTGCGATCCCTTTGGTGTGGAGTTGAGTGGGAAGGAGTTTTTCTGTCCTGTGAAAATATAGATTGTTGGGAAAACTTATTTGGTATTAAGATGCTATCTATCTATCCATCCATCCCGAATATGGGAGAGGACAGGTTATTCATGGTGTAGAGCATAGTGTCTGAACCTGTGGTATGCATACCTCTGGGGGTACACAGGTACCCCAGTACACTCTCTCTTTTCCTCTCAAAGCTATGGCACAAAACTTGGTGTGCCACGTATTGCACGGCGCTTTAAATTTCCCAGTAATAATTTGGCGTGCTGTGCTTCGCGTGGCACGGGGTTCAGCCCTCCTAGCTTTGGCCTACATCACCTCTAGCCCAGGTATGTACTTGAGTTGTGCACCCCGGTATAAAAGATGGCAACCCTATCCACACCAGATCAGACATCTGTCATATCACAGCCTTATATACACAGCCCTCCTTCCAACATACGGCACACATTGGTCTGTAAATATAAAATTCCCTGGAAAATTGAGTGTTGGGGTACTTTGTCCAAAGTTAGGGAGGTACTTGCTACTTAAAAGGTTGGGAAACACTGGTGTATAGCAAAGGTTGGTTGTTATGGTCACACTTGCACAGGTTAGTTATCTGCAGAGATCTTCATAGTTGAAGGCTTTCTTAGTGTATACTAGGTAGGCTTTTACAGTAGCCTTGTCAGGTAGGTCTTTTGTGCAGGTAGGAAAATTGAGGTAGGGAAATGAATGGGCCGCAGAGGGAGTTCAAGCCAGTTAAAAATAATAATCAGCTGTTCCTAAGACAATGCCCTCCGCTCTGTTAGGCTGTAAATGGCTGCTGCTGTGCAAAACTTAAGGTCTTTCGAGGAGACCTAGTATAATAGTGAATGGTTCCCTGTGTTTCTGTGCTTCAGGGTGGCAGTTGCTTGTGTGACAGCCTATGTCAAGACCTCTCTAAATGACAGGGAGACTGATGTAGTGCTATACCAGGAACTGAAGGGAACAGGAAATAAGCTGCCCTGGATGTTTTTCTGTTTTTCCTGAGTTGAACTTGCTTGTAAATCAACTGTTGTCAGCAGCATCATCTTTCTCTTCAGCTCCTGCATCCCTGACAGCACTGTTTGTTTGTTCACTGCTTAAGCAGCCAAGAGCAAATTGTGCTGCTGGGTGTTACTCCCTGGTTCACTGCTTGGGAATTAACCATAAGTCAGTGTTTCCAGTTTTTCTCTGAAGAAACAGACTGATTGTATGTTTCAGTACAGGGCCTAGCCCTACTTGCCTGCATGCTTACTTGGCCTCAGGGCATGAATCACTTTTTAAAGCATCTCTAGGTGGCAGCTGTGGTGAATAGCATTAAAGTGAACAATGTAGTGGATGTCATCATTTCTGGGGCATTTTAATAAGTTGATAACCTTCTTTGATATTAATGGAGGGACAGGAGGCGCCTGTATGTGATCAAGATGTCCTATCTTGTTTCACTGGGGTTTTTTCAAAAAAAATTCCCTTATTCTTATCTTCATGGCTTGAAACAGCCCTGGTATCAACCAATATCTGCTTCTTCTTCCTGCATAACCACAACTGAAGTCTTTCTTTGCATCTGTTGTTCCCCTTGGTTCTCTGATTGCTTGTACTGTACCCACAACATTCGAGAAAACAAATTATGAAGGAGTAGGAAGATTATTTCAGTATCTTGCACATACAGCACGGTTCCTTCAAGATCCAAAAGCACTTCTATAAATATTAATCCTTCCCAACAGAACAGTAAAGAAATAGAAGAGATTTAAGTACAGCTAACAGGTAGGGTTTTCTTAGCAGTTAATATGGCTACCAGAGTTGAGGAACGTTGCTATATAAATATTCCTTAACCCAGCTGATCATTAAATGTCATGTATGAAGATCATAATTATTATATTCAATAAAGAAAATGGTTTCTTTTTGCTTAAATGTCATTGGTAATGGAGATGGCAGCCTGTTTCCATTATAAGGCTTTCACTATCAGTGAAATACTAACACAAGAAGAATTTTACGCTGGGCTATTGTCATATCGTTGACAACTGAGGTAATCAGTAGCCTTTGATATTTCCTCAAAATTTGCACAGACTTATGGCAAGGGGATGTAGTAATTTCTATTGTATTCTCCAATAAAGAGGGAAGAATAAAGATACTGTTTTACCAAGTGAAGATAAGTGGTTTACATTTGAAAGCAAGCTGAATGAGAAACTTGAGGAGACTGGTTACAGGGAGGCCTTAAAACTGAATTTACACTGAAATTTATGGAAAAACAAAGTGAGTTAATTATTTGCAAACAGCAGTTTTGAAGCTGTATGGCATCATTTGTTACTCATCTCCAGTGTGAAGATTTTATGCATTTTTATATACATATACAGTAGCTTTAATTTTATGAATAACTAGTGCTTCTGTTTGGTATAACCCAATGGGTAGCATAACGCTAGTGTTACAAAGACTGAGTTTTCATTCTGTTCTGTTCCTGCTACGTGCTGACAGTGCTTCAGTGACTATGGTATTTTAAAATGCTATAAAAATATTCAGAGATAATGTGTACCTTGACTTCCAAAAAGCCTTCAATCTAGTAACCCATGATGTTATCATGACAAAATTGGTGGATTGTGGGCTTAACTGTGAGACAGGTGGATACGAAGCTAGCTGTGGGGTAGGATCCGGAGAGTCCTAATGAACAGATCTGTGTCGTCCTGGCGAGAAGTGGCCAGTGGTGTCACATAGGGGTTGGTCCAGTACTTTTCAACATCTTTATCAATGATTTGGATTGTGGGGGTGAAGAGCTCACTGGCCAAGTTTGCAGATGACACCTAGTTACGGGGAAGTGTGGTCACGCTTAAAGATAGGCTAGCAAGTTGGGTGACTGGGGAAACAGATGAAGTTCAACGTTGAGAGATGTAAAGTGCTCCACCTGGGGACGAACAACCCCCTACACACTTGCAGGCTTTGTGGTGCCAGACTGACCAGCATCATGAATGAAAGGGACCTGGGGGTAACAATAGACTACAGTATGAACATGAGAGCAAATAAAACTCTGGCATGCATCAATGGATGCATCTGCAGCAAAACCAAGGAAGTGATTCTTCCACTCTAATCAGCACTGCTGAGACCCGCAGCTGGAGTACTGTGTCCAGTTCTGGGCACCACACTTCAACAAGGACATGGTAAAGCTTGAGAGAGTCCAGAGAAGGCTTACCTGTATGATCAGAGACATGCATGGCAAGCTATATGAGGAAAGGCTGAGGGACCTGGGACTCTTCAGCCTGAAAAAGAGAAGGGTGAAAGGGGACTTGGTAGCTGCTTACCGCTACATCAGTTGGTGAACAACTGTTCACCAGGGCAGCCTTGGGGAAAACAAGGAGTAATGGCCACAAACTCTTGGAAAACTATTTCAGGCTCAACATTAGGAAAAACTTCTTCACAGTTAGTGCCCAGGCAGTGGAATAAGCTCCTTTCAGAGGTGGTACAATCGCCTACCCTGGAAATCTTCAAGAGGAGACTGGACAGTCACCTTGTTGGAGTCACCTGACCTCAGTTGTCTTTCTTGCCTTGTGCAGGCGGCTGGACCCAGTGATCTTCTGAGGTCCCTTCCAGCCCCTTATTAATCTAAACAATCAAAACACCAGCATTTATCTTAGAACAAAACGATTTAAATTTGTGACATATACAAATATGTAGTAGCCCAGATTATAGAAACAGTAAGGGCCAAGGAAAGTACATCTTCATTTGAGATTTGAAATGAGATAAAGGTAGGGAGACTGTGAAGGCCATTCATGTCAATAAGAGCTGCTCTTGGGCAGACATTCACGAGACTTGCCGCTGGGGCACAGATGCAGCTGATACAAGATAAGCAAAAGAAACAGGTTAGAAAATAAGACTTAAAGTGATGTAAGTTGCAATAAATCCTGTGAAAATTTGAAAATATGTGCTGTGGGCCTGATTGCACAGTCTTTGTTCAGCAAAATTGTTCTTGGCTTGCAATGGGTGCGTAGCTGATCGTAATGCTCTTGACAGCTTCCATTTTCTCTTTATTTTCTCTTTCAGTTGCATATGTCATTCTAAATCCTGAAGTACCTTTATGTTGAACATTTGGTAGAGAAATAAAGTTGGTTTATTGTGTTTGTGACTATAATAATTCCCTCTTTTTGCCTGAGCTGAGTAAATACTAGAGGTGCACCTATATATTGGTCGCATATTGGATTGGCACTGATAAAAGGAAAATTTAACATCATTGGCAATTGGCTTTTTTTGGCTGGTGTATCTGATTTAGTGTCACCAATACATTCTGGGCATGCATCCAGAAATGCAGCTGGGCATTTTGGAGAGCAGTGTCCACCCAATAAGTCTGTGGGGGAGGGAAGGGGCATGGAGGGGGCATATCAAGACCCTCCCTCGCCCGGTGAGGGAGGGAGTGGGGCTGAGGCAGGGGCAGGGGCAGGCACTGCCCAGCTAGGGTCATGAATGAGACCTTGGTGTGGGGTGTTGGATGCTTGTCCAGGGTGGTTGGGAGAAGGGTCAGCTCCACTGGGGGAAGCATGGGGGATATGTGTCCCCTAGATTTGTTCATCAGGCAAGGGCAGGCTGCCAGCTGTGGGCTCGGGCCTCTTTTTGGCAGGGTAGGGCTGGGCCAAGGATGCACTCAGGGCAGACAAGTGGTTGTGGCACTGGGAGGGGTGCTGTGGCAAATTTTGGGGGGGCTGTAGCCACCCCTCCCAACACTACCGCTGCCTGCCCCATCCCTCCCCACTTGTTTGGAGCGCAGCCCCTACCCAGGCTCTCCACTGGGAACTAGTGCAGCCCCTGGCCCCGAGTCTGCAGCAGGCAGCTTGGCCTCGCCTCTGCACAAATCTGAGGAGTACATGCTTCCCACGCTTCCCCTGGGGGTGCACCCAGTGACAGGGAGCTGCCCACCCTCCCACATCCCCCAAAATTCACATTCACTGCCCTGGCTGGGCAGTGCCTGCCCCTGCCTCAGCCCCATTCTCTCCCTCCCTGTGGGGCCTCAATCTGCCTCCTGCCACGCCCCTTCCGCCCTCCCAAACTTACCAGTGGGACACTGCTCTCCAAGCTGCTGGGCTGCATATCGGCGATCGGTTTGGTGATAATGGTTAATAATTGGCCGTTGGTATTGGCCAAAAAAATCTTTTTCGGTACACCATTAGTAAATGCTCTCCTAGCTGCTTTTAGCCTTCAGGGTTCGACGTGCCGCTGCTGTAGGTAAGAAGGAGGTGTGCCAGCTGCAAGGAAGGGGCAAGTCCAACCTGTCCATCTTCCTGCACTAGAAAGAGTTGGATCCTGCTTGCTTGTTCTCTTCAGGGAGGGAGGTGATGATTTAATTGCCTAAGAGCCTGTGGATAGTCCATTGCTGGGAAGATGGCTCCAGGGATTGTGTGTGCATGGAGGGGAAGCTCCATTTGCTTTGGAACTGGGAGCAGGTGTGCTGCCATTTCTCCAAGTGTTTTGCTGACTGTACCAGTAAGCACCAGGTGCCTGAGGACGGTTGCAGTTGCATGGAGCAGAGCCTGGTCACCTTATTTTCTACATCCCATCAAAGGGGGTGAAGGAAAGATACTGGGCACCACATTCAGAACATAAAATTCATGGTTCTGTCTGCAAAAAACACAGCGTGAGTGGGAGTGCAAAAAACTGATATTTATCAAATTATTGTTTAGAAATACGGGACCTGGCTCATTGTTGGTTCATCTATTCTTACAGGTTGTCTGTGGACAATGCACATGCTTCAGGGAGTGTGCAAGAAATTGTGTAGTAAATGATTATGGAACAGCTTGCTCAGAGGGGAAGCTTTTTTTTATAAAACTTCTGAAAATTATTAGTTTATACCATGAACCGTGAGAAATTCATCATTCGCACATCTTTATTTTGTAGTCTTTACTGAGTTGTTCAGTTGCCTGGAACTTCTGTGTGATTTATATTTTATTTAGTACCCTTGATTGTTTGTGAATAGTATCCTCGTTAAATCTCAATTAACTGTTTTCTATTTGCCTGGCATTGGTATAGATTCTTTCATAATTCCTCAGTCACTGTCAGCCTTGAGTAATGAAAATAATATTGTAATGTACAGTAAAATCTCTGTTATCCGGCATCCCCCAGGTAAGGGGATTGCTGGTTATGGAAAAATTCTGGTGTATGTAGTGGTGTCTGCATATGGAGCAGCAGCAGCTTGGGTGGTGAGCTTTCCCCCGCCCTTCCCCGAGTCTGGCCGACCAACTGGAAATTCCATTTTTAAAAATATTCGGGTTATTTAAATGACGGCTAGTGGAGCTTTTACTGTATAAAGTTTGCAGATGGCAAGCTTTGTTGTTTCACTCTGCAGTCCCCTTTGCCATATTCTTCTGAAAAAACTCTTCCCTGGAAATGGCTGCAACTCAGTTTTGGCAGTAAACCTGCTTTTTGACCCCTGCACTAAAATTCTATGTGGAGTAGAGTGTCATCCTTAAAACTGGTGTGAAGTCTGACTAGGTAGATTTTTTTTTTTTTCTGCTATGTCTGACATGGGGAAAGAGGTTCCTTGTACACTTGCTTTTAAAAATAGAGGTAGTCTCTAGAGAACAAAAAAGTTTTGCTACAAGGTGCCAAAAAGCCCACAGAACAAGAGAAAAGGACAGGAAGTAATATTAATCTATTAAATTAATCTAGTTTATACTTAATGCCTGTGCACTAAATTTAAATCTTCTGAAGATAAATGTTTTAACTTTTACAATAGTAATGTCAGAATGGATTGGCTTGCTTTCAGAGGTTGGCTGATTTTTAGAAAATTGAATTTAGTTTTTAACTTGCCTGTGTTTTTATAATTTGTTTATAACTTTAAAGGACACTGCATAAATATTCTAACTAAACCATTTCCATGCTCCTGTCTTGTATCAGAGTGACTGGTTCCCCTTGCCTTTGTTAAAAATAACTGCTGTAAATTGTTTTATCCCCCCCAACTCTATGATTATAATGAAAACTAAAAGTTACAGTATTTCCATTAGGTGGCTGGCTACATTCTGTCATATAGTTAATCATGGGGTGCACCAATAGAGATTTTGGGGGGCTGATACTGATAGCCCATTCTTAAGGAGGCATATCAGCTGATACTGATCTGATTTCCAATACAGCTGGGTGCAGCTGGTAAGTCTCTTGTGGTGAAAGGGAAGTGGGGAGGGAAGGGGCATGGGGGGCAGATCAGTGAGCCCCATGGTGAGGATGGGAGTGGGGTTGGGATAGGGGAAGGCGCTGCCCAGCTGTGGTGGGCACGGGACGGAGGTGCGGCTCGTGCAGGCAGCGGAGGGTGGCTTCTGCCACTGCTCATGCCGTTTTTTCCAGGAGGGATCTGTGCTGGGTGGGCCAGGCAGGCTGCAGAACTGTGTTTGGGGCAGGTGGCAGCAGCGCTGGGAGGGGGCCTGTGGAGGGGGTTGTAGTCATCCCAGATTTCACCGTAGGCCTCCCATAGCCTTCTTTCAGTGCTACCACCCGCCCTGAACATAACACAGTGTGGGCCCCAGCCCACAGCTAAAGCCAGCCTGTGCCACCCTGCACAGATCTGGAGGCACACCCCTCCTAGACAAGTGGCGCACAGTGGCAGGAGCTGACCTCTGGATGAGCTGTGGTTCTGTCCCATGCCCACCCTGCCCCGGCTGGGCAGTGCCTACAACAACTCCACTCCCTCCCCCACCACAGGGGGTGTTGATCTGCCACCCCACCCACTTCTACCACAGCAGACTTACCAGCTACATGCAGCTCTTCATGCTGCCAGGCTGTGCTTGCTGCCTGCGTGCTGTGATGTGGCTGTGTGCACGTACAGGCATTTATTGGCCAAATTATTAGCCACATCAGGCTGATTTCCAATAGAATCAATTTTCTTTATATTGGTGCCAATCTGATATTGGACTGTAGTATCGGTGCACCTCTAGTTAAGCTGTAACCTTGAGACACTCAATTCTTTGAGATATCAGTAAAGCACAAAATTTGAGGTATAGAAGACTGTTAGGATTTGGGGCATGAAGAGTCAAGTTTACATGTAAGGTGCCAGGCAGTGATACCATTTACACACCAAGCAGTTGAGAGTTAGTTGTCAATTTTTATACGGTGTTCAGTGGTAACAGCTTCTAGAAGTCCTTTTCCATTGCTGCACAGATCTTTGGTAGAGAATTTTAATGTTTAAATAGCTGTTTGGCCTTTGTAATACATGTGCACTCCCTCTCTCAACTCTTCTGCTTCTTGGTCTGGGCACATGTTTCATTTGAATTTGGATGCTTCACTTTGCAGCAAAATGTGCACCAGCGTATGTCATGCTCTGGGCCTTTGAGGGAGCACTTTGTAAGGTAGAAGATGGAGAGCTGGTGCTACTTATATTGCCTCATGATGGAGGGGGTTTCAATCTCTCAACATGCTGGGTTTTTTGTTGCTGATAAGCAGGGATTCTGGTTTTCTGTGTTTTAAAAAAGCAAATTCTCTGATTTAAAAACCCCAGCATCTGCAGTTAAAATGAAACGCCACTATGTATATGTGTGTATATGTATCAGTTGAACATGAGGTTTTACAGCGTGGATAAAAATCAATGATTTAATGGATTTTTAATTTAAATCAGATTTTTTTAACCATATTTTTCTATTTTTAAGATGCTTTAAAAATAAACATATAAAGATAGCTTTAATTTAAAATATGTTAAAGATCAAAGATATCATCATAGAATAGGGCTTATAACTTCTAATTTTATACTATATGAGTCGTATACATGTAACCTTTTTTTAAAAGTTTCCTAAATAGGTCACAACAGGCCATGGACTATATTAGCCCAATCTTATGGGTTTCCCAGAGGCTCCTCTATAGATTAGTAAAGATTAAAGAAAACCACTCTACCCAATAGGAATCCGTGCTCAGTCTAATAGATCCCATTAAGTATCTCTGATGCTTAGTTTCAGTTCTCAAACAATGGATTTGTACCTCTAGAGATCATAGGCAGACAAGGTTCTTTGGGTAGATGTGATATCTTTTATTAGACAAACTAAATAGTTGGAAAAATTGTTCTCTGTAAGCTTTCTGGCACAAAAGTCCTTCAGGCATGGGGAGAGTTTGTTGTCTGCAGAGATAACATCCTTGTTATCTATCATCTCCATGTACTGCTGTTAACAGACCTGATTACCCACCCATCAGCCCTCTTGTCTCTTTGAAAGTTTATGTACACACAGTCAGGCCCTTACCTTTTTCTAAAAGTGGAAAGTTTCAAGAAGTTAAATGAATAAAGGATATTAAACAAGAATTTACTTTTGGTAGAAAACTTTCTGTAGAAAATCATGATTTTAAATCTTTTGATTTAAATTAAATCCACCCTAAGATTTCATTGTTACCGTTTTAAACCAATTTGGAAGCCTACCAGTGCCTCAGTCATGATCTATAATAATAATAGGCTTATTTTGTCTGTCTGGAGCACTCTGTCTCAGCACCCAATCACAGTGCTTAACGAAACAACAAATCAAAGTGCTCCAGACAGACAAAATAAGCGCACTGTAGATGTTGAGGTATTTCAAACAGATATACAGGCAAGTCAGAGCTAGAATGAAGTACCAGAGCCCCTCACCATGGAGCAGGTAGGCTCTGCCAAAGCAGGGGAAAAAAAGCTGTGAGCGGCCCTATCCTTTTCTTTTTTCCCAGAGCCTGCCTCTCCTGTGGCCAGGCGGGTGAGCTGCCCTGAGCTGTGGGGGGCTCCAGTGCTTCCCTCCATGGTGTCAGTACCCCCTAGGGCTGCCTGGGCAGGGTGCCAGTGGGTGGGTGCTGCCCAGGGGACACTGCTGCCATGGAGGGAAGCACCAGGGCCCCCCACAGCTCGGGGGCTGTGTGACCTGCCAGCAGCTTGCTTCCCAGCTGTGAGAGAGGGGGGAAAAAAAAAAAATCAAGCTCCTTGCCACTTTTTTTTTTTCCCTTTGGCAGAGCCTGCCCACATGAGCTGCCACTGGGTGTCACAGTCCCTGAGCTGCAGGAGGCCCGGTGTTTCCCTTTGCAGCAGCAGCACCCCCTGGGGCTGCCCTGGTGGGGTGCTAGTTGCATAGGTGCAGCCCCAGCTTGCGGACAACACCTGCCAGGTCCAACGGTGCACAGGGCGCTGGAAGCTCGGGCATGCTCAGGGAAACTCGGCTTTGGCAAGCTTCCAGAGCCCCATGCACCGTCCTTGCTGCCTTCCCACTGTTGGGACTGCCTGGAAATGGGCTGGCTGCCCCAGGAGGGTGGCTGGGTGTGCTGGCAGCTGGAGAAGGCAGCAGGGATGATGCATGGGGCACTGGAAGCCCACCAAACCTGAGCTTTCCTCAGCACGTGCAGGCTTCCAGCATCCTGTGCACTGTCCCTGCTGCCTTCTCAGGATAGGGCCCTTTTACACGTAAAGAATATCGCTGGAATTTATTACATAGCACACCTAAAATACATGGGATGTGTTTTAGTTTGCTATGTAAAAAGTCATGTAAATTAAAATACACCACCAAACGTGTACACTGTTATGTAATCATAACATGCTGCCAAACATGTATACAGTTACACAAGTAAATCATTAAAAAGGGCCATTAAACCACTAAAAGGAGCAACTTTCTCATGTGTACAATGGGCATTTTATTCTATGACTATAAACAAGTCACAAGGTCAGACTTGTGACAAAATAAACAGTTATATTCCTAAACCTGTGTTTACACATGGACAGCTTTATGTAGCCTTTTTGAGGACAAGAAGTTTTGATTCCATTAAAGTGTTTGGTCAAAGGATAAGTAAAAATCCTGTATTTACAGAAATACTTTTGCAGTAAAAAATTTAATTGCAGATGTTTTATGGGTTTCAGCTAGTAATAAAATAAATTGTAAATTTTTGGAGTTTGATTTTTGTTTTTTTATCATGGAAAATCAGAGCTCCCCCTGCCCACTTTGCTCACAAGGACATAGGTCCAGCTGTGGCTTTCCCCCCCGCTTTGTGGTGCTGAGCAGCCCAGATATGCTGGAGCCCTCCTCATGCCATTGCCCCTCACCCACCCCAGCTGCGTTCGAGGGGGCCCCCCAGCTGTGAGGGCTGTGGGACAAGGGACCTGGGTCTACAGCCCCCTGTCCTTACCACCAGCATCCAAGCCCCGGCTGTTATCTGTGGGAGGCAGTGACTGCTACAGTGGAGCAGAGCGTAGAGCCTGGCACCCCCTCCCCCACTGGCAGCACTGCTGGAATAGAGCCCTTTGGTGGGGTGGGGTGGGGAGAGGGCTGTCTGCTGTGGGCTCAGGGTCCCCCTGCTGTCCTCCCCCTGGGGCCTCTGCAGCCCAGCAGGCAGGACCTGGTGCAGCAGGGCAGAGCAGGGCCAGCTGAGGAAGCTCGGTACTCCTGCTGTGAGCCAAGCATCACTATGGTGAGGTGCTCCCTGCCCACTTAGCAGCAGTGAGGGTGGCAGTGTAGAGTTGTGCCTTTCGCTGCAGCTGGGCAGGCAGGGGGCATCTTGTCACAGCGGCACTTGGCTTGTAGTGGCACTTGGCTTGCGGCGACGCTGAACTTCCCCACCTGGCCCAGCTCTGCCCTGCCGCATCATGTCTTGGCTGCTGGGCCACGGAGGCCTTGTGGGGAGGGCAGCAGGGTGGGGATCCCAAGCCCAGGGCAGGCAGCCTGCCTCTATCCCATGCAGAAATCTGGGGGGCATGTGCTTCCCATGTCCCCCCAGGATTGCATACAGCAGCAGGGAGCCAGCCCTCCCTCGCTTCCCAGATGAGCTGCCTACAGCCCTGTTCCACTTCCTGACAGGGCCCTGTGGCTGCACATGGCCCTGGACACCAAGCCCCACGCACCCTGGGTAGCAGCTCCAACCCTGCCTAACTACCCCGCTCAGTATGGGGGCCCCCAATCCCATCCCCCTGACTTACCTGTGGGAGCTACTCTTTAGACTGCTTGGCAGCCATGTGCTTGTGTATGTGCACATGATGCCCCCTGCCTGACTACCCTCCTCCCACTCCCCCCCAGACCCTTGCAGGCTGGAACACTGCCAGTCTGCAAGATGAAATCACCCTTAACCTGCAATTTTCTCCTTAAAAGAGAAAATCCAGGTTTTTCTCCTTAATGAGAAAATCTGTGTTTTACTGTATTTTTCCATTGCGAACAGAAATCCTCTATCCCTGCTGATAAATGTTTTATGCTTTGCCATTGAGAGGGTTACATGCCTTTGCACTTTCACCATTCGTTTTTAAAATTTGTTTAATAAAGCTTTAAAAATTCAAAAAGAAGTTAGGCTTATCTGAAAGGATAAATCCATGTAATATTTTTTTTTTCATGGGGAAATTTTAGTTCTAAAGGTAGTTTTTGAGAAAGTTGCAGGTGCCTGGATATGATATTTAAACTGTAACTTGCACACTCAGTCTAAAAATGCGGATCTTCTATTTAATTTATGTAGAAGCAGCCAGGCCTGTGAAAAGAGTACAAATCTCTCTTTGTAGTCATTGCATTGATATTCCTTGCTGGTTTCTAGCTTAAGCCAGACTGAAAAGAAACATGTGCATTGTGTTATGCCTGATCACAGATTGACTAGCATAGTCTGATGAAAAGAGGCTATGGATGATGATACCAATATCAGCCTAATTTGCTCTCTCTACATCAGCATCTATAAAGCATCCTGGGAATTGCTCACCCTACACTCAGTGCAGCTGGTCACATGAGTCTGAATTTTCAGTTCAGTTCATTAGTCAGCCATTTTGGTCAACACCCTGCCTACTGCGCACAACCAATCCTATTAGCACTCGGTATTCTGGCTCATCTGGGGGAGAAAGGCTGGCACTTCGATTCAGCACTTCTGGAGATCTATTTGTTTGTTTTGGGGTGGTTGTTTTTTTTCCTCATTTTGATTTGGAAACCTAAAAAGGAAGCTTTCCTTTTTTTTTTTTTTTTTTTCCTTGTTGTTTTTGATGCAGAGGGCAAGATTTCTCTGGATGCTTAGGATTCATTGCCTCTAGCACAGCTGAAGAAAGAGAATTGGCAGAGAGAAAGGAGGAGGAGACAGACAAGAAGAGGAGCATCATTTTTTGTCTTGCTCTGTGTGTGTGTGTGTGTGTGTGTGTGTTTGTATATATGAAAAGACAAGGGCAGTTTGTGTCATCCTGAGCAAATTGCTCTTAAACAGCAAGGTATTTCTTTTTTTTTTTTCCCCATTTGGAAAGCTTTTCTTTCTAGTCCTTTTTTTGTTGTTGTTGTACCAGCTGAGTCATCATGTCTGCTCTGACGCCTCAAAGTGATATGCCAACCCCCACCACAGACAAGATCACGCAGGCTGCCATGGAGACCATCTATCTTTGCAAATTCCGAGTGTCAATGGATGGAGAATGGCTCTGCCTGCGCGAGCTGGATGACATCTCACTTACGCCTGACCCTGAACCTACCCATGAAGGTATGGTCAAATTCTGTAGTAGGGGAGCCCTGCAGCCGCCTCATTGTTACAAGCATGGAATGTGGGAGACGGGTGGTCTTCACTATACTGGTGCTTTCATAATGTTGTGAAAAACTTGACCAGAATTGTATCTCTCAGCCAAAACAATATATAACTCTGAAAACAGTCTAAAGATAATTGCATCTTTTTCCAGCATCAGAAATGTGCTGTATTTTTTTTTTTCAGTTTAGAACCCTGAAGGTCCATCATAAGAGATGAGGTTTTGTATTGTCATAGGGAAGTAAATAACCTGAATATTTTTACTGGTGCGTTTTATTTTTACATCCCTCTTTAAACAGTTATTAAAAATCTTTCAGCTGTTTTGTAAATAGGCTGTGTTTTTAAAAAAGAAAATGGAGCACAAAAATATGGGAATTATGTATGAGAATAAATTTTTGGCAAATCGCAAGGGCTTGTGCAGTCATGTCTGGTATCAGGTGATGATGTTACTAGGACTCCTGCAGTCAGTTGTTTACAATGGCTTTGAAGCCTGGGGCCTGGAACAAAGCTATGTAAAACATTTGTCTTTCCTTTTCTGGGAGGAGTACTGATTAGTAATGTGACTGACAGTAGGAGTTTAATATCCAGGTGAAGTGCAGTGAGAATGAAATAGAAAGAACCAATGTAAAGCTTTATAATGCATAAAATCCCTATCCTATCCTGTCCTACAAAAATAATGGTAAACTGTGGGGGGTTGCATTTCACACAGCATGCTTGTGACCCAATAGTTACTTTAATATCCAGTGCTGCAAGGTGCTGAACTCTCCTTGAAATGACATATCAATTGAAGCTGAGAACCTCTTTCAGCAGTAGGTTCTTATTCAGTAACTATCATGATGTAACTCTACAAACTAGTTATTGAGTCATTTGGCATTGGCTGTGTCAAATTAGTAACATCTTATTTTGATAATTTGCTAGATGGGACTTTTGTATGGAATTGGTCTTGAAAATAAGATTGGTTGCAGGGACAACAAGCAGTCCATTAGCTCAGACTCTCTTGCAAAGGCAAAGTAATGAAGAATGCAAAGGGTTTCAAAATAAATCCATTTTAAGTGTTTCCCATTGTGCTTGGATACTGCAGTGCACACTTTCAGACTCTGGTGTCCAAACTAATAGGCATAATGGAAAGTATGAGGATGAAATGGCAGATATGGCCTTGAATTTTCTTGCTGTGGCATCTGTGTGTTATGTTACTCATATTACTTCCTAGTTTTAGAATTTGCTCATTTTTGTCTTATGGCCTGTTCTTTGTTGAAAGTACATTTTTTGAGTATTGTGAAAAGAGTGGATTTTGAGAGAAATTTCTTATCTTCTGTGACTTGCGTGATGCACATGCCCTTTTTTTAGGAAATCTCGATCTAGTATTAGAGGTGGAAAAATGGGTTCAGTGTTGCTGTTAGTTTTGGAGAACCTCTTCGGTCAGATATTCATTCTGCACTCATGGATTTGTTTAGATGCAGGTTCCATTCTATATGATCCTCCAAACTTAATCTGAAAGCTGGACTACCATTAATTTAGTTTGGGCCCAGCTCTGCTTAGCCTCTTCTATAAAGATGCTGAAAACATGTCTATCTTCTGTAATCTGATCATGTACTAATTCAAATCATATGCATATCTAAAAAAAGAACACCCAAAGTACACACAACAAACCCTTTCTACCTGAATAAAATGCTTCTATGCATAATAGCTTTTATTTTCAAAATTGTAGCTAAGGATGCTTTTTTATTTTTTTTTATTTATTTATTAAATACTGGATCCTGTTAGAAAATACTGACCTTTCTGCAGACACATTTATATCTGGAATTTTTTTTTCAGATATAAATTGAATAACATGTAAAACTAACCTGACCTGTTAGATGTGTGTAGCCCTACAGTTTAGGAAGGTCATGAGCGAGAGAGCGAGCGCGAGTGCTGCCTGTTGGGGCCCAGATCATGGTTTTATCAAAGATGATCACTATGTCTTTCCCCTTACAAAATGAGGCTCACAAGCTTGTTTATCATTTTTATTTTTATTGTCATATTATTAGTAACAATAATAATAATTTGAAATATAATTAAGCTATAAATAGTTTAAAAGTAGCAGCCTGTGGGATGTGTGCATCTCTTAAACCCTTTCTGTTCCTCAAGGGATTCTTCTTGCAGCTTCTTCCAATTCTATCAGCAGTAAGCTGTTGTATAGTATAGTGACACCTAGATTACCCATGATGCCTGGCACAAATAAAGGTAGGTAAGAAACTTCACCCTGCTCCTAAAACATCAGTGGTGGTGCCTCAGGATGAGCTTCTGTCTTGGCATCAGTAGTTTCCATAGTGGCTGTTTTCTCTCCCACAATGACTGGTTCTTATGGTGTTACAGATGAGCAGCCCAAAAGGGAAATGAGAGCAAGAAGGAGCAGTGTGCTTGCTTGTAAAAGAAAGAAATAATATTAGGTCTTCAATGAGAGGAAAGAAAGGCCGTAGACAGGGAGAACAAAAGAGAAAATGAGGAAGGAAAGAGAATGATGGCAACAGCACAGGGAACTCAGTGAAGAGAGCTTTGAGTTTGGAGAATTTTGATTTATTATTATGTATATTATTTATTATATTTTATTGTCTTTCTATAACTTTCTGGGAAGTCTGCACTGCTTGACTGTGTTGGAATCATTAATGGTTTCTAGTCTCTCCTATGTCTGGTTCCCAATATTTTCAACTGATTCCTTGGTTTTGTAGCCTGTCTTTCTGACGGGCTATAATGTGATTTATACTTTGCAAATATTGCTACTTTGCTATTCTGAACCTGCGCACCCGTCGCCATTCTAGTGCTTTTGCTTGTCCTCATTGTCGTCACTGTCCTCATTCTCTTCGGAGGGCTTCCTTCTGACAAGTCTGTGCCAGTCCCCTTTCCACCATATGAGGTCCACCATCTCTTTCCCATTGTGCTACATACAGGCCCACAGCTCATCCTCCCACAGCTGGTCACATGTGCAGCTCTGCAGGCTGCTGACAGGCCTTGCACCTGGCTAATTGTGTGCCACCTGTCAGCAGCCTGCGGCGTTGGACATGCAACCAGCCATGGGATATTGGGGTGCAGCGGTGGCCTCTGCATGCGAGCCCCCTTGCCCCAGGTCAGTCCACAGAGGGGTGCTGCTGCCCTCCCCCCCCCGCTCCTGGGGGAGGGCTCACAGAAACACACTCCTGCTCCCCACCCACATTTGGACCCTTTGTGCCTCACTGCCTCCCGGTTGCCAATCAGGTGAGCAAGCTGGAGTGGGGGGAGGGGAGGCGCTGCGATGTGCCACATGGGGCCGGCGGCACCTGGTACGCCCCTCCTCCGCCGAGTAAGAGGCGATTTTTGTGGGACTGTGCCGTGGGAGATGCCGCCATCGCCACCCCCCAGGGCACACTCTGTCCCCACCTGCCTGCACATACCTCCTATGACCTTTCCAAGTACCCCGAGGGGTACGCATACCCCTGGTTGACAACCCTGATATATGGAATCTGATTATTGGATGGTCATCTTAAAAACGGGGCTATCTTGTGACACTCCATGAGCTTTCATCCACACAGCTCTCAGAGCTGCATTAATTAAAGTGCCCCCCACCCTGTCTCCTGGATTATATCTGTAAATGTCCGCAGGTGCTGTGATTTGTTGTCTGGATGGAGAATGTATGAGCAGTTGCAACCTTTGCAGCTATTAATCCTGGATTCCCCAAGTGGAGGGTGACATTGAGCACAGTAGGTGTTCAATATTTATGAGAAGAAGCCTTATGTCATCTCTGTACTCAGGAGCCTCTGATTACATTAGAATTCCCTTAAGTAACCTGATTTTGTTATTTTAGATGGAGGAGCAAGAAAGGAGTTAATATTTCAGGAACATAAGGATGTATCAGTAAAACAGAAGTGCGAGGCGAGCTATTGCTTAGCCATTGATATTTAAAAGAAATAAACATCCTGTCTGCAGCAGTTGGCTTTTTTTTAATAGGAAAAAATGGCTATATATTCTTGTTCCCACTTTTTTCCAGACAAAAAACAGTCTTTTCAGCTCTGATTTTGATCTCAGTTATGCCAGTATAAATTTGGAATAACTCCCTTTTCTTCAGTAGAAATTATCTGGGGTTCGCTGGGGTAATTAAGAATAGAATCTGTCCTTTTTGACTTGTGGAAAAGGAGCATAATCAAGCTTCCGGGTACAGTCAATAACTTTCAGCCTCTAGCAACAGTATATCATAATTATTGTACGTACCCTATTTACCCCATCCAAGATAACTTTAATTTTGGACAACTCCCCAGTAATTAGATTCCATAATAGAAAATTATGAATTTGTTGATAATTTTCCATATGTAGAATCTAATTGTTGGGGAGACCTTTTTAATTTGTCCCTCCCACCGCTGAGGCACTTGCCCTCCTTCCCCCCATAGCATTTATTTTAGGTTTTGGCTCTGGCTCTGGCTCCAGCTCTGTCCTCAGCTTGGCCACTGACAGCTCTGGCTCCATGCCCAGATCATGGTCAGAATTGGAGCCAGAGAAGCTCCTCTACTACTGCAGTCTCCTCGGTGCTCCTCCCTGCTATTGCAAGCTGGAGATGTTGGCACTGCTGGCTGAGGCAGGGTGGTGCAGGTGGCAAGGAACAGTGTGTGGCAGTGGGGAGTGTGGGAGAGCTGTGGGAAACCACTGTGTGTGGTGAGGGGGTTGAGTGCGAGGGGAAAGAGGGGTGCAGGGGTGAGTGAGCAAGTGGCAGGTGTGGCAAGTACCAGGGAGGAGACAGGCAGAGCTGGCAACGAAGCCTGAACCTGAACCTTGGCAGCTGCCTGCCCTGCCCTACCCATACTCAGCTCTAAGATGAGACTTTATTTTCTCATGTTGCATGTTAAATTCTAGCAAACACAGTAATTTAGGCTGCTGACAGATGTTACACTTAAGATATAATTAACCTTTTAATCTCAACATAAACAGTAACCCAGCCACACCTTCAGAAAATTGGGGAAACCAGTCACAAAAATATTCCACAAACCGTGTAACACTTTTGGCAAGTTTCCCTTGTGCCTTAAAATTGAACACGTGGCAGGGTAGCCCCTCGATGCAGCCTGATGCCAGCTGCATGGTGAGGCTTGGTTGACTGCTCTCCTCCCCCCATGTTGGCAAGTTGACAGCTCTGTGCTGCAGCAACGCATGGTGCTGCACCCCTTTGCTTTCAGGGTGCTGAAAGGAGGGGAGTCCATTTGCTGGGCTGGGTCTTGAGGAGTTGCAGGGCTTGGAACTTACCTTGCACCTGAGCCTTCCTGGGAGTTGAGACAAAGCAAGTGCTATGCCAGGTCAGGGTGAACCACAGGGCTCCCCATGACTGAGCAGGTTGATTTCGTTGCCTTGCAGCTAGATATTTTGCATAAATCGAAATAAGATAAGTTTCACTTTATCTTGTAAAAGAACTTCAGAATTTTGCATAGGTCGTGATCATGCTGAACAGTTAGTGAACTTTTTTTCCACTCTTTTCTTCTTTTACATAAGATGATAGAAGAGAAAAAGAAAAAGAAAGTTATCATACTGAATTTCTAATGGTTTTCTTAAACCTTGTAATCTTCCAGCTACTGTGTGAATTCTAATTTAGAGATGAGTGCTCTTTAGTCCTTCTTTTTGAATTTGTAAGCAGTGTTAACCAGTTTATTTATACTGATTTATTCTCTCCCTTCTTAGATCTGATATACTTTTGTTATCTTCTCTTTTCCCCCTCTTTTTTGGCTATAGAAGTCAGACCTAACTTTTCTTCTTTCATCTTTTGTCAGCAGTTTCAGCTCGTTTTACCTACCCATCAGAGCCTTAGTAGAGTTGACTAAAATTCCCAAGAACTCTTATGTTTCATTTTTAAAAGTGACTTGCGACTTGAGTAATGTAATGGGTCTTAGGAGCCAAAGGCCTAAAGCACTGAGTGCTGTACTGTTTTTTTTTTTTTTTAACTATTCTGGTTAAGGTGCTAATTTTTTTTTAATTGAAAAAGTTAAATAGCTACAACTTTCATCCATGCTGTGAATGAATTACACCACTATTATGATGCCATTTATTGTTATTAGTTGATTTTCCCCCTAAATTTATTAGGATAATCTGCATTGTATAAACAATGTGTATATGTAGACAACCTTTAAAATCACATTTTAAAAAATTAGGTTTTAAGCTTTTTTTGATCCAGTTAGGTAACTACTTGTATTTTTTTCTTTCAACTGACTTCTAGGAAACAACTGAGAAGTCACATTAAGCACTCTTGTAAATCATACTAGATATCTATCTGCACCTCAGGTGTATAAATAATTCTGTAAATTTGACCCTTGGGTGCTTTTAAAATTATTACTTGTTCTTTTAAAGAAATGGACCATAATTTCCCTCAGTATTCTAAAGTGATCTTGCACTTGATAATTTTCAAGAACCTTGCTTAGATATTAAGGTCTTACTTGCTTATTTTCTTGCTGAGATGAACAGTGTTGATGGGTTTAACATGTTATTCACAGTCGCCTTTCCCAAAGCTTTTACAGGATCATGCATCCTACTATTCTTTAATCTGTAATCTTGATTATTTGGTGCCCTTGAAATGATTAATTTTAAATTTCTGTAAACTAAGACAACCAAATAAACTTGAAAGTATTTTTCTTTGCGTCTGCTAATGCCCTCCCTCCTACTTTTGCAGAGTTTTTTTTCCTACATTGCAAGTTGAAATTTCAGATTGACCTGATTCTTGTCAGATTTACTTGTGCCCACAGGTTTCTCCAAAACAGCTTAGAAGAAACTGGTGACTGCTTAGTTTGTTGCAGTCTTGGTATGCCAGGAGAAAGAACAGAGAAAATGGAGCAGGCTGTGTACAGACAATTTACATGTAGTTTACATTTACGAGACTGGGAGATTTCCATTGTATCCAAACAACCAGACATTTAATGAAGGCATAGAAATATAGAGATGTCAGTGGCCATGACCTGAATACAGCCTCCTGCTTGTCATATGTAAACTGATATTTTGTTTTTCATGCCAGATAGATAAATTACTGTCTTAAGTAAGATGAGAAGTTTTTTCCTGTGTTACTTTTGACTGCAGACTCAGATTCATCATGTCACTTCTTGAAAGTCCAAATTACTTTATTAATGCTCGAGTATGATGGCAAAACTTGAAATTGACTCTCCCCTGTTGAGATTTCACTGTCCATATGTTTTTAATTATGCAGGAGAGACCTGCAGCGCTTTCTTTCCTTTTTTTCGTTCCTGTTGACTTTAAAAATTGTTTTCTCCTGCATTTGTTGTTACTGAAATGTAGTCTGTCTTTATTTGTAACATACCGTAAAATTCATCCACATTTTGATTTAGGGTGACAACTCATCCCTAATAGGTCAGGACAGTCCCGGAATGGGAATGTTAAGTCCCAGTCCTGGGCTTCATGACTCTGGGACAACATTTGTCCCAGATTCAGTTTCATGCAGGAATCCAGGTTTTCCATTCACTGTGGAAAACCATGGAAAAGAGTGGGTTTCCCCTTGCAAGCTGGCAGAGTTCCAGGTTGCTTGGGGCTGTCAGGAGTGGGATGCAGGGGGTGCTACATGCATGTGCTCACCTACATGTGTGCATGTGGCTTGCAAGACAGCCAGGCATCATGGAGAGCAGCTCCCTGCAGGTATGTCTATGGGGGGGAAGAGGGCATGGGGGTGGGCAGATTGAGGCCTCAACAGTGAGGGAGGGAGTGGTGCTGGGGGGCACCGAGTCATGTGCCCCTTCCCTACAATTTGTGGATGGTGTGCTGGCAGATGTGGGCCGCTTGCTGTGGCCTTGGGGGTTCCACCCTGGCAATGCTGCCATGTCAAGGCACTCCCTGTTCACCTGGCAGTGGTGGGGAGTTGTGTCCCCTGCTGCTGCTGGACAGGCAGGGGGCACATGGCTAGCATGGGGTTCCTGTAGGTAAGGCATGCAGGTGCGCACATGCACATGGCACCCCCTGCATCCCGCTGCTGACAGCCCCAGGCAGCCCGGAAGCCTGCAGTGGGCAGCCCACATCCACCCCCTCTCTGCTCAGCTTTGCTTTGGCCATGCTGCCAGTGAGGGCAGATGGGGGAGAGGTGGCCATGTGTCCCACCTTTTTCATTTTGAAAAGGTGGTCACCCTAATTTGATGGTAGTTTTTTTGTGGGCCTACTTACGTAACTAGCATGTACAGAGCTTTTGTATTTCCAGTCCTTCTATATGACTTTCCACTTTTTCACACATGGCATCTTTTTGAGAAGGAGCAGTTGAGAATACAACCAGCAAAAGAATCTGGTTGCTGACCTTCTCGTAAGCACAAGTTTCCATCATTTCTTTCACCTCTAAAATAGAGTTGATACTAGTCCAGCAGAGGGCTAGACTAGATGACTTCTTGAGGTCCCTTCTAGCCCTCCTTTTATATGATTCATAAGAGTATTGAGAGCCATCTAACAGTGAAGCTGCAGATACTATGGTTGGTAGAGGGTGCTTTATAAATTAATAGAATTATGGCTTTAAGTATTTTTGAGACTAAGAAATACAGAACTTTCAGGGTTGCACCACTTACAAAGCACTTATGAATGGTCAGTTTGAGATGGCTAAACAGTGACTGGTTTTTTTTTTTTCTGTGAAAGAGCAGTCTTTTGATACAGTAGAGCACTGAGACTGTGTGTGTGTGAAGAAACTTCTGTGTTGATTTATTTTGAGTTCATGCTCTGGTTTGGTTCTTCATTTTAGTTGAGGCATTTGCAACATAATTTTAAAGACTTCTGTCTTTTTTTTTTTTTTACTTCTGTGAAGTGTTTTTGTTCATGGCTTGTGTAATTCCCAGATCATATTTGTCTGCAATTCTCATTTTGTTTCACTTGGCATTTTGATAGCAAAGAGGGAAGAAGTCGAGTGTTTATAGATGCATTTTACGCATAAGAACAAACGCTAGCTTTTCTATTGGGTGTTGGTCTTTAATTGCTACCATGTTTTGTATTTGTCTCCAAGTTGCTGCTGGGAGTATCCTTAAAAAGGTCTTAAGAACATTGTCTTAAATTTACTTTGTGGGAAAGGATAATGTTTTAAGCAGAATGTCAGGTCTAGGGCTATTCTGTGTTGTTCCAGCCCCTCCGCCCCATCCTGAGGATTTATTATATAGTGGGTGCCTATCTACAAATGATGTGGTTGTGTGTGTTAAGCGCTTCATTTGTTTGAGGAAGGAGCTCAAGCACAGAATGCTATATCCTATGTTCAGTGTTTTTTTCCTAGAGTGAATCTTGTAGGTCACTCGAACTAAATATGTAGGTTATGTGCACAAGACCAGTGGTACAGTATTTTGTTCAGCTTTGGGTGAGGAGGGCTGTGTTAGATATTTGTTCAGATTTAAATGAAGCAACCTAAAGCAAAGCCTCTTCTGGTCTCTAGCCACTCTTGCTATTAGATTCTTCCCAACTGCTGTCAGAAAAACATTTATATCAAATCAGATACTGCATTTCCCCTGCCTCTTTCCATTATGTCAGAGACCACAAGCCATACTTCCTCAGTGTGTAGCTGGGTCTTCTGTATGAAGTTTTTGAGGTTGTTTACTAGTGTGGCATTGCAGTGTTTAGCAGTATTCCCCTGGGGGTGGTTTCCAGCTTGATATAGTATTTTTTGCAGTCCATATGCCAAAAGAAAGCATGACCTTCCCATATTTCTGACTTCATCATATTGCAGCGGATGGTCATGGTGGGGCCAGGGCAGGACATTGTAGTTCCTTTGATATTTTTTTTTTTTTTTTTTTTTAGAATAGCTCTTACAATATTATTAATGCGTTCCTTGTTTTCACTCTGGATCTGTCTTGCTCATGAGTCCAGTCTTTAGAGAAATGAATATACCTGTGCAATGGTTTTTCTTTAAAAATTGCAGTTTAAAAAATATGGCCACACGAGTTGTCAAACTTATTTGAGTTCTTTTTTGTTTTTGTTTTTAAAGCTTTAATATATTTGCTTATACAAATGCAGCCTTTTCAGTGCCCACTTCCTGCTTTTTAATTATTTGGGTTCAAGGCCTCCATTTATATCATTGATCTTACTATGGACAATTTGCTCTTATTATTTATACCACTTATTATGAATATATTATATGTATGTGGATTTCTGCTATGATCTGTTTTCGAATCTTAAAGGAAAAATTGATAATTTGGGTGATCACCTTCATAGAGGTGAAGGTTCAGAGGCAACGGATTATTTTAATGGCAAGGAAATATATGTGGGTTCTTCATTTAATAGCTACAATTGCAGATGACACCTAGCTGTGGGGGTAGTAGATATGCCAGAGGGTAGGGCTAGGATTCAGAGTGATCTAGACAAATAGGAGGATTGGGCTGAAAGGAATCTCATGAGGTTCAACAAGGACAAGTGCAAAGTCCTGCAGTTGGGACAGAACAATCCCATGCACTAGTAGAGGCTGGGGGCTGACTGACTGGGCAGCAGTTCTGCAGAAAAGGACCTGGGGTTACAGTGGACAGTAAGCTGAATATGAGCCAGCAGTGTGCCCTTGTTGCCAAGAAGGCTAACAATATTGGGCTGCATTGGTAGGTGTGCTGGTGATTTTTCTTTTTTCCCCCTTCTATTCAGCACTGGTGAGGCCACATCTGGAGTACTGTGTTCAGTTTTGGGTCCCCCACTATAGAAAGGATGTGGACAAATTGGAGAGAGCCCAGTGAAGGGTGACAAAAATGGTGAGGGGGCTGGGGGGCATGACTTATGAGGAAAAGACTAAGGGAACTGGGCTTATTTAGTCTAGACAAGAGGAAACTGAGAGGGGACTTAATAGTAGCCTTCAACTACTTGAAGGGTTTGATAGAGGATGGAGCTAGACTCTTCTCAGTGATGGGTGATGACAGAACAAGGAGCCATGGTCTCGAGTTGCAGCAAGGGAAGCTTAGGTTAGATCTTGGGAAGAATGTTCTTCCTAGGAGTGTAGCAAGCACTGGAACAGGTTACCCAGAGAGGTGGTGGAAGCTCCATCCTTGGAGATTTTCAAAACCCAGCTAGGCAAAGGCTTGGTTGGGATGATCTAGTTGAGGCTGGTCCTGAGCAGGGGGTTGGACTAGATGTGACCTCCTGAGGTCCCTTCCAACCCTCATTTTCTATGATTCTATGTACTTTGTTAGGATTCTTAATAGTAGAAACAAATTGGTGGCATAGAAGATAGCTGATCCTTCGTAGACACCTGTTTCTCTCATGCTTTTTTATTGCCTCCAGATTTCCCTTTCTCATTAAATTTTAAGGAACTGTTTTTAACTGTAGGGTAGCATCTAATTAAGTCTTCCTTTATACACAGAGACTAATTAAGACTTCTAGCACTATGGCATAATTAACTAGATATTTAATGGCAACATCCAAGTCAAAGTAGGACATTCTGTTAAAGGGATGCCATGAAGGTAAAAAGAGCTGTCTAAAAATGTAGTATTTGAGATACTTAAGTTACTTGTTTTGAGTTTTCTTCTTTGCTATTTGAAAACATTAACGTAAAAGAGGAAAAGCTAACTATACAGGGTTATTGAGGAAAGGAATTTCCACAAACTGCTGTCAGTTGCATAAAGAAAAGTTAAAAACAATAGCCATATTTTTCTCTTATCTTTTTACGTTAAGTGCAAAGTCCTTATTATGTAGTAAAAAGGGTTTTACCAGTTCTCTTTCTGTCTTTTACTCGGACCAGTTTGTGTCCATTGAAGGGACGCTGCAAGGTGGAAGATGGACACTTGTTCTAAATGTGTAACCCCATGAAGGGCACTGTTAGGGAGGAGGTTTCAACCTCTGCTGATATGGATGCTTTTGTTACTGACAAGTGTTTCATGCTCAGTCCCGGGGGAGGGGGGGGCACACACTTCTCTGCACTTTCACCTTTTGTGTTTAACCTTTTTATAACACAGGTTTAAAAGTCAAGAAGTCTCTCTCTTTCTCTCTCTCATTTAGCCTATGATCCCTTTTACCTGACAACTAAGGTACATGCAGTGTAAGTCCTAGTATTTGGTAGTTTCTTCTTAGGCTTGCAAATGTTATTAAATATTTACAGGAGTTGTTGGACTGTTTAATGACTAAAAGAGTAAAGTGCTATGCCAATGGATAGAAGCAACCTCAGCTTTTTTATCAGTAGCATTCCATTATGTAAAGTGTTTTCCTCAAATATTTAATTTCTGAAAGACACTATCTTCAGTGCATATACTGTTTCTGAAAATGAGAATCTGTTCCACTTCCTTAGTCTCTTTAGATGTAGATACTCAGTTATTTATGAAAAAGTAAATATAGGTCTCATTAAAGAAATAAGGTATGAAACTTATTTTCAAAAAAAGGAATTGGTATTAACTGTAGAGTTTAATAGAATAATAAAATATAGAAATTGGTCATCAAGACTCTAATATGGAAGAGTTCTTGTGCTTAATGAGCTGTTCAGTGCAAAGTGTTTTGTTGTTTAAGTCAACACTGGTTTCTTGGTTTGGGGAGGAGGTGAGCAGTAGCTTTTCAGAGTGGGAAGGAGAAAGGAGGTCATAGGAAATGTACTTTGCCCAGAGCTCTGTTTGGAAGAAGGAATTAAATTTTCTCACCTCTCAAGCATACATACTGAATGAGAACTAGTGTTTCAGGAGAGAACAAAACACGTAAGTAAGAAGCCAAGAATTTGTTAACTTACAGTTCTGGTTTGGTAACTGTTTATGGAGTCAAGGACAGAGACTTGCTATGCTTTCTCTGTCCTGCCCACTTTTCTGCCTCCTCCCCTTTGCCTATCAGCAGCTTGCAGGACAGCAGCAGAATCAAGTGTTTTTGTTTGCGATGTTGGCACGCCATTTTTTGTGAAAATCTCTTTAAAATGTGAGTCGCACTCTGTAGAGCAGGAATGTCACTGTTTAGTCTTGCTTGTGTCTTGTGTACATTGTCTTTAAAACACAGAGCATATAGAGTTTTTGCTTTTCACTTTTAGCTCTATTTCCTTCTTTTATTTATGATGTCAAATTGAAAGGTTGTGGGGGGGGGGGAAGAAACCTGAAGCATATGCCAGTGTCACATGGAGAAGTTTGATATCACAAGTTTAGTTCCTTGATCTTCATAGTTATAAAACAAAAGTATAGATTTCTACATGGAATTCTTTATTAGGAAATGGTTTACACAAGTATTAGTCATGTTGAGAGTTAAACATACCCCAGTTCTACCTAGTATGAATTACTTGCTAGCTCTTATTAAAAATAAAAAGCTATCTCTTCTTAACCACCCAAAACAAAAACCACCAACAAAAAAGCCTTGTTATATTGCTTTGTGCAAACTAATAAACTCTTTTGAACTGCAAATCTCTTATCACTACCGAGTCATCTTATTACAAAAATTTCCCTTTCAGTTTTCCCTTTCTTATATCTTGATTTTGAATCTTTCCTTTAGATTATGGCTTGCATGACATATTTTCTTTCTTTTCCTTTCTTTTTGCTGTTTGCAAAGACTCTTGGGAGGATTTGACAGATTTGGTGGAGCAATTGCGTGATGATACTGAAGGTGCGTGCCACACCAACATCTTTCAGCTTTTATTTCCACTTGTCTTTGGTTTTTAAGATATCACACTGAGTCTGAGTACCAGCTACAGTTTTCCTTTTCATTGGTAATAAATGTGATTTATAAACATGCTTGTCTAGTTGAACTAGGTTCACCATCTGAACAGTGCTGTATTAGTTGCATCATTTGGCTTGAAATGTATGGTTTTTACTGTTGATATTTTAAACAAAATGTTTTCACTCACAACAGGCATGCATGCATGTATGTATGTGGTGGTATTTTTTTTTTTTTTAAACTGATTACCTTTTTTTAAAGAACATTGTAAAGACTTTTGTGTTCCAAATTTGATCTGTCTTGATATTGGTCCCATCTGTCCAGTCTTGCCTTTTCTTAAATTAACACTGATAAGAATTTAAAACAAAAAACCATGAAAAGATAAAGCTGTTAGTTCTTAAAATGAAGATGAGACCACAATAAAAGTTTAGAAGGTGTGGGACTAGTTTTCTTATTCTGGAACACTGTATGAAGCTACTGTCCTTCTGAATCGGTAGCTGGAATGACAGTTTCCAGGGCTGAGTGATATAGATCCAAGACATTTAAAATTAGGTTTTAAAACATGACTTTTAAAAAAAATCTTGTTGAGACTTCATACCAAATTTTCAATCTGTGCTATTATACGTTCTAATCAAAAGATGAAACAGATTCAGGATGGATAGGCATTTTTATGGGATGGCATAATAGTGCATCCTACATTTGTGCAGAGGGTTATGCTACCTGACCCTTGAGGGTTTCTTCCAGCCCTGTGATTTTTTTTTTTTTATGATCCTAATTCAATCTTATTTTTTTCAAAATGCTTCTTAGTGGCACTTGAAAGGAAGAAAGAAAGTAGTGCTTGATTTAGCAAACATGCATGTAACTTTTTGCTTGTATGACTAATGGGACTGCTTATGCTTAAATTTTAAGCTTTTGTATAAGTGTGGCAGGGGGGTGACCAGCCTGTGGCACAGGTACCACCAGTGGCATTAACAGCCTGTGTGCGTGGTATGTGGCAGATTGGGGAGGTGTACAAAGTTGGAGTCCACGGCAAACCCTATGGGACAGGAGGGGGTTTGTTGTACAGTTCTGAAAGTGGGGGGCACGTGGGTTAGAAGAGTAGGTTGGGATCCAGTTGTGAGAGCAGGGTTGGGGTGGGGGCAGCAGTCCTACCTGCACTAGAAACTCAAACAGTCCCGGCTAAGCTGCTGCTGCGTCTGTGAATACTCTGCCTGCCCCAGCTGTTACTCCTAAAACAACAGCAGCTGGGGACTGTTTTGGGAATTCCTGGCATGGGAATATTACCAGAGTACACCTGTACCTCTTCTTACTTGGCACCCAGGGCCAGAAGGGTGTAAGGGTGGCCAGAGCCTGGAATAAGCTTCCTAGAGAGGTGGTGCTCTCACCTTCCTTGGAAATCTTCAAGAGAAGACTGGATAGGTACCTGGCTGGGGTCTTATGACCCCTCCCACCCCCAGTGCTCCTTCCTGCCCATGGCAGGGCGTCGGACTAGATGATCTGTCTAGGTCCCTC
>NW_017728912.1:34618842-34625929 GCF_001723895.1 Crocodylus porosus
CACCCCCAGTGCTCCTTCCTGCCCATGGCAGGGCGTCGGACTAGATGATCTGTCTAGGTCCCTCCCGACTCATTGATTCTATGAAAAGGTTGTCCCCCAGTCATTTAGAGAAGTGATTCTCAATATTTGTCTAGTGGGCTGGATGGGATCCAGCCAGCAGACCTAAGGTGGTGACCAGGGCAGATGCAACAAGGCTCCATTTGGCTGTGCAGAGGGGGAAGGAGGCAGTCCAGCCCCTATCCAGATGTGGTAGGGAAGGGGACTTGACCTGACCCTGTAGAGGGGGTAGGGGGCGTGACCCAGCCCCACTCCAGCACTGGAGGGATTGGGGGGAGGGGGAATGGGGGGCGTGATTCAGCCCCAACTTGTCTGGGTGCAAGGGAAGGAGGCATGCGCCAGCCTCAAACCAGCTGTGCAGGGGTTGGAGGTATGGCCCAACCTCGTGGAGGGTGGGGAGGAGAAGAGGGCATGGGTTGACTGTTGACGGGGTGTGGGTATGGCCTGGCCCCATTTGAGCTGTGTGGTAGGAAGGTCATGGCCTGGCTCAAACCCACTGTACAGAGCTTGGGATTTTGGCAGCAAGGAGGAGCAGCAGTATTAACTGCTATTGCTCCCCGCTGCCAAATTTCCCGACCCTTGGGGAGCCCCATAGGCCGGATTCTATTTGGCGTGGAGCTCAGAGGTTGAGCTCCTCTGGGTTAGAGCATCAAAAGTTAAATTTGTGTTTCTAAAAGCTTTTCTGTAAGTAGGGTAGAATCTTTGTCACTTGAAAACAAAATTGCCTCAGGGCGAAAGGTTGTAAGTAGCTTATATTTCTGACATATTAGCAAATAATTGTGAACATTTTCATACATGGGCCAAATATTTCCAAAATCGGAGCATGAAGTTAAGCACCAATAAGATTTCCTTATGTGACTTAAGAGCACAAACCCCATTGTCATCCTACTGTGAACCTTGATAAAAGGATAGGTTCTCCTTGAAACATTTAAACATTTAAAAGGGAAGGAAGTAAAGAACTAACAATGTAGAAAAACATGTATTCTAAGTGTACAAAATATTTTATTAAAAAGTACTTTATATCCAGATAATTCATAGTAACAAAAGGAGTTAACAGTAAGATTTATTTGTATTTGCTTTGGTGTATGCATGAAATATGTATCAATAGTTTTATACACTACCAATGTGAATGATCTCCTTAAGAGTGTAACAGTGTTTTCTTTTAAAAATATTTGTAACTTAACTTGGTTCTTTTTATACAGAAGCACTAATAATGTAAATCCTTTCAGATGGGACCCATGTTCAGAAAAGTCCATTTGAGACTATTAAAAAAAACTTGAGGGCCCTTTTAATGGTGTATTATATCTTCTGTGGGTAAGGCTTTCTGTTAAAATTTATTTCTGCTTTTACCTACTAGTATTCTAACTATACACCTCTCTGCTTTAAGAGAAGTACTGTACTCTAGGTAGACATAATGTTTGAAACTCTTCAAATGCCATTTGAAATGCTTCAAAGGATGAGCCATACATTTACGTATGGACATGAAGTGTGAAGCAGTCCAAAAATGGTAGAAGTACTCCAAAAACAGCCCTGAAAAACTGCTGCTATTTAGCACCACTTCAAAATGAAGCCCTTTGGGCTATATAGCTGGGTTTTTGCTTGTAGCTGTGTTGTCTAAGGACATAGGCAAGCAAGGTTCTTTGGGTAGATGTGCTATCTTTTATTAGACTAATAGAGTAATTGGAAAAAAGTTCTTTGCAAGGTTTCGGGTGCAGTCACCCTTTGTTAGGCATAGGGCGTCTTTGCTGGTCTGAAACTCCAAGGAATGAGAGAAGCTAACAGTATGGAGGGATGTCAGTGAAAATGTAAATAGGTAGAGATAAGCAAGATAAAAGGCAAAGCAGGGAGGAGGAAGAGAGCAGGGGGAAGAAAAAGTCAGAGGGAGACAACATAGATAAAATACAAGGTGAAAAAGACAAGGTTCTTTGGGTGAATCTGATATCTTTTATTAGACCAACTTAAATAGTTGGAAAACAATTATTAAGCAAGCTTTCGGGTTCAAAAACCCTTCGTCAGACTAAGGAAGTTTCAGCAGCTGGTGTGTGCTTTTCCTGGATGGAATGATGAGTAAACCTTGTCTGCCTATGTCCTTAGACCAGCACGGCTACAACCTACACCCCTGTAAGGTGAAAGAGCCAGTCTGTGAACAAGGGAATAGTTGGAGATGAGAAAAACAGGAATGGGAGGGAAACGAAAACGGGGGACAAAAAAGGCCAAAGGGAAAACACTACAGAGGTAATAATGCAAGGTAAAAAAGAGGCTAGCGATTAAAAAGGAAATGGTAGGGAAACAGGAAGAAAAAAGGGCAGAGAATTGGGGGAGGAGAAGAGAGAAACGTGGGGGGGTCGAAAAGGAATGAAAGAGGTCAGGTCAGGCAGGTACCATGTGAACTGGATGTCAGGCAGGTTGTAATGTGTCATAAATCTAATGTCTATATTGAGTCCATGATTTTTAGGCCCATCTACGAAAGGTATATTGTAAATTCCCTTTGAGGATTATTGCTGCGAGATTGGAGAGGGACTGATTGTCTTGTGAGAAATGTGCCCCCACAGGCAGTTGGGTATTTCTTTGATAGATTTCCAGTGTATGTTCATTCTGGTGTGCACTTGTTTGGTTTCTCCTACACACCTTTCATAGATGAGCCTACAAATTTCACTTCATCAACCTCCTGGATACTAAAAATCATGGACTCAGTATAGACATTGGATTTATAACCCATTACAACCTGCCTGACCTGACCTCTTACATTCCCTTCCCCCACCTTTCTCTCCTCCCCTCCCCTCTGCCTTTTTTCTTCCCAGTTCCCTACCATTTCCTTTTTATTGCTAGCCTCTTTTTACCTCTGTAACGTTTTCCCTTTGGCCTTTTTTGTCCTGTTTTCTTCCCTCTCCTGTACCTTCTTGTTTTCCTACTTCTACCCTTTTATATTTTCACTGACATCCTGTCACACTTTTAGCTACTCCCATTCCTGCTTTCCTCATCTGTAACTATTCTCTTTTTCACAGACTGCCTCTTTTTCACCTTGCTGGGGTTTTGGTTGTAGCTGTGTTGGCCTATGGACCTAGGCAGGCAAGGTCCTTTGAATCTACGTGCTAACTCTTATTAGACCAACTGAGTAGTTGAAAGAAAGTTCCTGGCCAGCTTTCAGATGCAGTCACCCTTCTTCAGGCATAGGCAGTCTGCTGTTCTGAGACTCCAAGAAAAAGTCACAGAACAGCAGAGACTCCCTATGCCTGAAGAAGGGTGCTTGCACCCAAAAGTTTGCCAAGAACTTTTTTCCAACTACCCTGTCTAATGAAAGCTATCACATCAACTCAAAAAACCTTGCTTGTCTTTTTCACCTTGTCTTTTATCTCTGCCTCCCTCTGACTTTTTGTCCCCCTGCTCTCTTCCTCCTCCCTGCTTTGCCTTTTGTCTTGCTTATCTCTACCTATTTACATTTTCACTGACATCCTTCCAGGACTTAGCTTCTCTCATTCCTTGGAGTTTCAGACCAGCAAAGACTCCCTATGCCTAACAAAGGGTGACTGCACCCAAAAGCTTGCAAAGAACTCTTTCCCAACTACTCAGTTGGTTTAATGAAAGACATCACATCTACCTAAAGAACCTTGCCTGCCTTCAGGCTACATGGGTGTTCTCTGTGGAGTGTGCCAGGGAAGGCTTCAGCACCTCACAGTGCTCTGCTGCCGCTTTCTCTTCCCACCCTGGGGAAAGGGATTTGGGACAGGGCACTGTCAGGGAATCCCTGTCTACTGTGCCTCTGCTCTTCACACTGCCCTCCCACTTCCCTGTTCTTGTCCAGGGTAGACAGGATGTGAACTTATGTTAAAAACAAGCAGGGGGAGAAAAAATACTTTTTTCAAAAACAAATACCTTCATGTTTTCATGTGTTGTAGGGAAACAAATCACAAACCTAATTTTCTTTTTCTCTGCAGGTCACTTTTTAAGATTTCTTGTGTGTATGGTTCACTGAGGTGGCAGCCTGTAACACTTGGTGAAAGATGAGGGACTTATCCACAGGACACTTGGGAAAGTTTAGATTATTCAAAGTGCATTAGTTGAAGAACATTGAATTGTTTTGTGGATGTGCTCGTTCGCAAGTGGAGTGGCCTTGGTTCACTTTAGCTTGTGCCTTCAGAGCCTCCACATAGGAGTTTTAACTTCATGCTCATTGTTAATTTGTCTCAACTTTCCTGGGAATCCTTATGTGTAGGTAAACCCTGTAAGAGATTGAAGTTACCTCTCTGATGGTTCTGGTTGACTTATATTTGTATTCTTTCCCCTTGCAACTGCAGATGCCTGAATAATATTCCTGTGGAGGAGCAGAATTGAGTACAGCCTCAATTTGTAATTTTCTGTTAGCTGAAAGTGTCTCTAAGAATCAAAAATTTACACAGAAATTTTCTTAATTGACCAAAGTTCTCTCATGTCTTTGTTACTATTGGAAAGGTGAAATTTTACTTTTTTTTTTTTGCTAAAGTAAGGTCATTTTCTGATTTGAAATGTATTTGACCAAGCCACTGATCACTCTGCTGTGGACAGTATGCTGTTATCTATCCTGGACATCTTCAAAAAGAGACTGGAGGTACACCTTGCTGGGGTCATTTGACCTTGGCCGTCTTTTCTGCCCTGAGCAGATAGGCTGGACCCAGTGATCTCACGAGGTCCCTTCCAGCTCTAAACTTCTGTGAATCTGGTAGAAATTCAGGTGTCAGATCCAGGATCTTGCAACATGCACATGCTAAGCAGTAGGGCTGTGCAAAACTTCGGTCCCCGATTCGATTCAACAGAGATTTGGCCCAATTCAGTGGCTGAATCTCAGAATCTGAAGACCCTTCAATCTCTCCAAATCGAATCAGAACCCTCCAAATGGATTCAGAAAGATTTAGCTATTCAGACATAGACCCAGCTTTAAATGTTTTTCTACATACCTCAAGGTACCAGGTGGCTTGTGAATGCTGAGATGCTGGGGTGGATGGAGTGACCCATGGGTCCTCAGAGCTCTCAGCAGCAGGCCTGGAAATGTACCAGAAGCACTTCTGGGTCTGCCTGGTAGCACGCTGGGGACCCCCCAACCTTCTCCCCCAGCTCAGCAACTGTTGCCTCCTGGGGCTGGGGGGGCACTTGGGGTCCCCCCACAGCTGATTGCTGAGACGGGGTTGGGGGGGGGCAGGGTGCTGTCTGGCGGACCCGGAATTTCTTCTGGTTCATTTCTGGGTTCACTGTCGAGCACGTGGGGCGGCTGCACACCTGTGAGAGGCACCATCTGCCCCACCATCTCAGTGTTCATGAGCTATGCCTGGTACCTTGAGATATGTAGAAAAAGCAGGGGTGCCATAACAGTGGGCTCTGGAGCTGCACACTCACGTTGGTGGCATGATGGCAGCCAGAAGTCATTGCTGTTCCCCATGCACTGCCCTGGGTGCTCAGCTGCTTTGTTACATCTCTCTGGATAAACCCAGAAGGTTCTCATGAGCAAATTAGGGCAATCAGTGTATTGCAAAGAGTTCTCGCTGAGGGTGTTGGATTCTCTTTGTTTTAACACAAGGTGTCTTTACTAGCTTATTTATCATACAGATTCCACCCCAGCAATGACTCTGTTGAGCAGTAGACTTATTCTCACTACTGCTTGGCTCCTGGCCTACGCCTGTTTGCAGGGCACTCACCTGGGGCTCCACAGCCTGTGTTGCTGACTTAGTTTGTTGTCTTTGGTGGGTTTAACACCCCTCAGATACCCAGTCTTGAACTTCCAAGGGGACTTGGGGCTGCAGTACTGTCACTGCAACAGCTAGATTCAATGACTCTACTGCCAGGGGCCCCCATCACTGCTGCAGCTACAGGTGTCCTGGCAGCTCCAGCCTCCATTGTTGTTACTGGTGCTGCCGTTGGTACCCCAGCCCTTGTTACTGCTGTTGTGGGTGGTGTCAGCTTTCTTTCCATTGACAGCCCCTCGGCTGCTTTTGGTGGAGCCAGTGCTCTGGCTGTTCCGGCTCTCCTTGGTGCTGGTATGGCTGTTGCCAACTTTTTCCTGTCAGTAGCTTTTCTGCAGGTATCTGGGTGGCTGTTTAGGGTCTGGGGTTTCTCACACCAGGGCTGCCATCCAAAGGCCCGTCTCCAACTTGTTGCCATACTGCTGCTGGGTGGGGCGCTGCTGAGTTGCGGTGCTGGGGACTACTTCTCTGGTTGCTGTGGGGCACCGTGAAGTGCTGCTTGAGATGACTGCTGGGAAGCTCTGCTCCATGTGCTGCTGCTCCTCTGCCAGTCCCCAGAAACAGCCTCTGCATCCACCTGTGTGCAGCACAACTGGCAAAAAAAAATCTGTTACATTTCTAATGCTCAGGAGGCATAAATGAGTGCTTCAAAGGAGAGAGTGCTAATTATGCTATCCAGAATCTATTCCTGTTCTGCTGATTCACAGGGAGACCTCTATAGTCTTTCTAGATGGGTTTATAAACTACTGCCTTCTGCTTTATCCAAGTGTCACAACAGGGGCTTTGAGAGAGCCTTCGTTTATGAATAGAATTTCAATGTGACAACAATGGACGCAATTGCAGCACGTATTTGAAATTATACAAGCGATTAGGGGTTCATAATCTGAATTGTAAAACTAGGTTAGTTTTAACATAAATGATTCTAGACTTCAGCAAGGCCTTTGACACCATCTCCCACCCCATCCTCATTAAAAAACTAGGCGACTGTGACATTGATGCCTACACAGTCAGATGGATTGCAGATTGGCTTAAGGGTCATACTCAGAGGGTGCTGGTGGACGGGTCATATTCAACCTGGGGGGAAGTGGGCAGCAGAGTCCCCCAGGGCTTGGTCCTTAGGCCCAAGCTGTTCAATTTCTTCATCAGTGATTTGGACAACGTAGTGAAATGCAACCTGTTTAAATTTGCTGATGATACCAAAATTTGGGGTGAAGTGAGCACACTAGTAGGTGCATCTCAAGTAGAGCCAGGGAGGTGATCCTCCTCCTCTATGTGACGCTGGTCAGGCCACAGCTGGAGTACTGCGTTCAGTTCTGTGC
>NW_017728912.1:34626037-34629894 GCF_001723895.1 Crocodylus porosus
TGGCATGACAAGAAATAATGGACACAAATTATTGGAGAGTAGGTTTAGATTAGACATCTGCAAGAACTACTTCACAGTCAGGGCGGCTAGGAGCTGGAACCAACTTCCTAGGGAAGTGGTGCTGGTTCCTACCCTGGGGATCTTTAAGAAGAGGCTTGATGCCTACCTGGCTGGACTCATTTGAGCCCAGTCTTTCCTCCCGCCCAGGCAGGGGGTCGGACTTGAAGATCTACAAGGTCTCTTCCGACCCTACTTCTATGATTCTATGACTGAAATACAGAGATTTTTTTTCTGATGCATGGTACTTGTTTCCTTTTAAAAAATTAATTAAATTATTCTGTTACAACAGTGACTGTCAACCAGGGTACCACAGCAATGCCCTCTCAGGGCTGCTGTCGTGTGGGTGCTTTGGCCATGGCCACTGTGACCAAATGGAACTGCCCTATGTGCTTTTTGCAGACCAGGTAATAGTTGGATCAGGAGCATGCATTGTATCATTTATAGCTGGGTCAGAGGAACCACTGGAATCAGTGAGCAGGCTTATTATTATTATTGCAGTAGCATCCATTGGCTGCAACTAGAATCAGGAGCGTTTTGCAATACACTATACAAACTTGTGAGTTCTGTGCCCCAAGGAGACTTATACAATTACTTCGTCTTCGCTGGGGTTCTGCATGAGGGCAGCAGTTCACCTGTAAATTTGTAAATAGCAGGATCTGACCCTAAGAAATGCATATGTTTTTATATAATGTAGAATACCCTGTGTTTGTGATCCTTAGTGGGTTTTTCAGCATTATCACAACTTGAAGAACCAATCACTGTAATCACAGTCTCCTTTAAATTGTCTTGTATATTTTCTTTAATTGTCAGTTTCATTATGCTATAATGAGAAGTGCTCTGGAGTAGGTACCATGTTACCCCTCAATAACTTGACCAGTGAAGTCCATAAATGACTGGAACATGATGACTCAATAGTGCAGTAGTGCTTTGGGTGTACTCCGTTGTGGTGAAGAATCCTGCCCAACTGAGAGCAAATCTTATTTGAAAGAAAAAAAGTTCTGTTTGCAAAACACTTAGCTTCTCACACAGATGCTAGCAGGGGTAAGCAAGAGTTTTTACTCAGAGATGAACCTACACTTACCTCCTTGCGTAGGGACTTAGTGGGAAAGAGCAAGTGCTTATCTCCTCTCAATCTATGACACTCAAAAGGATCTTGTGGCACCCCAGTTGAGAATTGCTGGGCTAGGCTTGGGACTAAATGCCTTTCTCCTTTGATCTTGGCATTGCATGACTTCTCACCAATGTCTCCCCTCTGCTACCCATTCATGTGCCAACCTGTCTGGACATGCTCTGTGGACCAAGGTCAGATGCTGAACATAGGCCTTTAGTCATGGCTTATGGGTTGGTCTTAAGCTGGTTGAGCACTACAAATAGGCGTGCCTGCAATTTCAGGATATAGTCCTGAAAACAGGATGCTCTCTAGGAGAGAGCCCTCAAAATGGAAGCAAGTTTCTATATCTGTAGTACAAAACAATATGGACTGACTAGTAGCCCCAATTAATACATGTCTCAACTGTATGCTGTCTGAAACGTGCAGGACTGTCACTAATTCTGTGGCTTTGGCAACAATGTCTGTCTCATGCTTTAATGGTGATTGGGAAGAGATCCCTTGATTGGCCAGTCGGATCATATACCAGATTTGGGGGAGTGGTAGTGCAGTTCCTGACTGATGCAGTTGAAATCCTTCACTTCCATCACTGCTAGTCATAGTTGGATCCTCACTGACACATACCTGTAAAAGAAAGATTGGTCACTCTGGTAACTGTGGTTCTTTTAAGATGTTTTCTACGTGGATCCTACAACTTGCCATTGATTCCTCCACTTTTTCCAGAGTCCTTGGCAACGTGGGCATTGAATTGCAAGAGAACTGAGGGAGAAGTGTGGTTTGAAAGATGTTTTTTAAATAAAAATGTCCAAGTACATGTACCCCACTCGTGTAGTGTCATGCACATAAGACTATGGTGGACTGTAGCCTAACTAAAATCATCCTGAAGAACTGCAGTTGCTATAGGGTAAATAACCATTCTTTATTCTTGACCTCACTTCCATTTTTATTTTGTTGAAAGTCTGCCAGACTATATTAAACCCGTTCAAACTGCAGAAAGTCACAGACTGAAAAACCGGTTTATAGCCATGTTTATTTTCTATTCTTGTGAGGTATGGTGTAGAAGTTCTTTAAAGATTGTCAAAAGATGTCAATTTTAGACTTGGATTTGCAAGCCCAATGCCTGGATTTAAGCTGCAACCGGTTAGTTGTTTCTACGGAGCTCTGTTCCTTTTTGAAAGTAAATAGTAAAAAATGCATTGCATGGCTGGATTTGATTGAAATACATTATCATTCAGAAGTTTTCCATTTGTTGTGTTTGTGAATTTGTTTTATGTAGTGGGTGTCAAACAGCTTTTGGCCTTCACAGCCGTCCATGGATAGAACAAGTTCAGTTCAGGCAATAACAGTGTGTATTTATCCTCCCCAGTTCATCTGCTGTGACCTGAAGAGCACATCTGAGGGTAAAATGTAGTTTGTTTCCCAGGTCAGTTTAATTATTGCTTAGCAAAAAAAACAGCAATAAAGATCAGTGAGTACTTTTTGAAGAGTAGATAATCCACATGGAACTGGAGCAAGATCAACTGATTATCTGTGTAAGGGGGAGGAAAAAAAACTATGAGAAATGATTCCATTTATACAGAATGTTTTTACTAAGTTAAAATGAAAAATGTTTCATGTTCTTTCATCATCAGCAGGTGTATTCTGTAGTGATGTTTGTGACAGTGCAGTGTTTATATTGGAAAGCTCTGAAGCCTTTTTGGCTGATCTGTTTTTTTTTTTTTTTTCTCTCTGTGCGATTTGCATGTAATTACAGTTGCAATCTTCAGTTCAGTGATAAAGGGCATCATGTAAAATAAATAAAGAGCTTTCCTTGCATTTCCTTTAGTTTTTTCTTTGTCACTTGTTCTGTCTTTCCCCCCACTCCCCAACAAATGGAGCTCGTAGGTGGATATCAGTTATAAGAAAATAAAATAGTGGCCTTCGGATTGTTATATTGCTGATGTCTAGGTGACTTCTGTCTAGGCATCATTCATGTCCATACTTCCCTAAGTACATCCCTGGTATTCAAGTAGAGCAATCTCCCAACTTCATAGATTTCATAGACATTAGGGCTGGAAGGGACCTTGGAAGATCATTGAGTCCAGCCCCCCGCCCGAAGGACAGGAAGTCAGCTGGGGTCATAGGATCCCAGCAAGACAAGCATCCAATTTGCTCTTGAAGGTGTTCAGTGTAGGTGCTTGAACCACCTCCGGTGGCAGACTGTTCCAGACCTTGGGGGCTTGGACAGTAAAGAAATTCTTCCTGATGTCCAGCCTGAAACGGTCTTGTAGTAAGTTTTATGACCGTTTGACCTCATCATCCCTTGGGGCGCTCTGGTGAACAAATGTTCCCCCAGGTACCAGTGGTCACCCCTGATAAACTTACAGGTGGCCATCAGATCACCCCTGAGCCTGCACTTTTCCAAGCTAAAGAGCCCCATGGCTCTCAGCCTGTCATTTGTAAAGTCTGTTTTCCTGACCTCTGATTATGTGCGTAGCTCTTCTCTGGACTATCTCAAGCTTCTCCGCATCCTTTTTGAATTGTGGAGCCCAAAACTGTGGACTCAGTACTCCAGCTGCAGCCTCAGCAAGGCTGAGTACAAGGAGAAAATGGCGTCCTGGGATTTGCTTGAGAAGCATCTATGGATGCAAGCCAGCATTTTGGTTGCTTTACTAGCCACAGCATCACATTGCAGGCTCATGTTCATCTT
>NW_017728912.1:34630420-34644405 GCF_001723895.1 Crocodylus porosus
TTGGTCAAGCAAGACCTACCCACAACAAACTCATGCTGGCTATCCCTTAGGATGTTGGCGTTGGCCAGTCCATTTAAGGATGGCCTTTTCAATAAACTTTTCTAAGATCTTCCCCAGGATAGAAGTCAGGCTGATGGACCTATAGTTAGCCGGATACTCTTTCCTCCCTTTCTTGAAGAAAAGCACCACATTAGCTTTCTTCCACTCTTCGGGCACTACACCAGAGCACCAGGAGTTTTCAGAGATTCGTGCCAGAGGCTGGGCTATGATGCTTGCCAGCTCCTTGAGTACCCTGGGGTGTAGATTGTCAGGGCTGGCTGACCTGAAGGTATCCAGCCTCTCAAGGTATTCCTTCACGAGGCCAGCATTAATGGAGGGCAGGGGAACTCCCTCACCTCAATGTGTTCCAGTTCAACAGCTCATTTAAAATATTTTTTATTTTAAATATTTGTTTACTTCCTTGTAGATACTGGACATTTTTCTTGGGAAACCAACATTGTATGGATCCACTCGAGTAATTCTCTGTTGTGTTTCTGCTGCTAAACATAGTAAAGCCATTAACAAATGTAAATGGGTGAATTGCAGCTGGACTGACATAAGTGCTTGTAGACAGGTTTATAATGGATAGAATGTGTTTTGTGGAGAGTGGAATCCTTTTGTCTAAAATAATGAGAGCATTAGTTTAAATGAAAATGAATGAAATGGTGGTTGATCATTATAGCTAGACAGCCTGGCTGAACAGATATGATTGCAGGAGGCAGGGAAGAGGCCTCAGGGGCATATGCCCATTGTTATAGTATACCAAGGGGAGGGAGAAGAAGCAATCTTACAGCAGGGTGGTCCAGCTGGCAGCCCGCAGACTCCTACCTAGCTGTCACTTCCCTATCATGGGAGCTGGGTTCTTTGGACTCCCCTACCTTCCTCTAGTTTCTGCTTCCTGCCCCTGCTCCTAGGGGTGGGGTAAAACAGCAGGAGGGGTCAGGGTGCCTGTGCTGTACACATGGCAGGGAAGCCAGGGTGTCCATGTTCTATATGTGCATATGGAGCAAAAGCAGGAGTCAGCTGCCTGCACTGCAGGTAGGCAGAAAACATGGCTGGGAGGGGAACTACACTGCTCATGCCACAAGCCCAGCTGGGGGGTGAGAAACAAGGGTGCTCATGCTGTGCACAGACCTGGGGGGGAGGTGCTGGGGTGACTGCTGGAGGGGGGTGGTTTGAATGCCAAGTGGTCCTTGGAAAGGCAGCTGGCACTGTGAGGGGGCCACCAGCTACCTGGAAGTTGGACAGCCCTGGTTTATAGGGTGGCAGGAATGAAAAAAAGGCAGTTGCAGATGAGACTTTAAAAGGACCATCAGGACAGGTATTCAGAGAGGACTTGTAAAAGCACTGAAGTGAAATTTTTACGCTTTCCCTTATACCTGTGTATGATTTCTTTTTTCTTCCTATATAGCCCCCATTTGCATTAAAATGTACCATTTGGGGGAATCTGTTGGAACAGCTAAATAGTACAGTGGCCAGGGCCTTCCTATGTATGTTCCCAGAAATAGACTATAGCTTTTGCTGTATACACAAGGTAGGTCAGGGTGGGGACTGCCTCCTTCAGAGAGGCATAAGATTTCATAGGCAACAGTCTAGGCGCGGGGGGCACACCGAGTTCCTGCAGGCAGTGATGGTGACAGTGACCAGTGAGCTCCCACAGGCAGCTGTAGTGCTGGTGGTGGCAGGGGGGCGAGCGGCGACCACCCACAGGCACCGCCGACAGTGTTGGTGGTGCCTTTTTGCAGGGGGTGCACCACCAAGCTTGGGGTGCACATGCACCTGTGTGCATCCCCTACGCATCGCCAGTGATTTAGTTATTGTAACAAGTTCCCCTGAAAGTTTATACTTCAGCATTGGTGGAGCCTGAATGCTGTGCATGCAATGAGGTAGGCTGTTGCCTATGAAAGCATATGCTGTTCTGAACAAATTAGCCTTTTAGGTATCACCCTGCCCTACCTTCTGCCAGACTTCAGACTAACACAGTTAACTACCTCTTTCTGGGCACACTGAAAGTTTGGATTGCTGCTTTACACCCAGGTCATGGGATGACACTTGTAACTAGATTCCTTGTCTGGTTTGGGTTCTAATATGGAAATCTGTAAGGAGTCAAAGTTGAAGAAAAGATGTTTGCATAACCATTTTGTATAGGCTAGTAGGGGTATAGGTAAGGTAAAGAGAGGCCTGAAGATAGGGAAGTTGGAGCAATTGAATAGGAAAATGTCTTGTTCTTACCCTGTTTCCAGCAATGACAATAATCTGAATTTGTGGTGTGTTTGGGGATGCTGCATGCAGTTAGCATATTGTCAAATGTGTTTAGAGGCTGGAATCAAAATCATAGTCATCAACCGCTAATGATGATTGCAGTGGAAGTAAAGTGTCAAAAGTGGTAAAAGACTTGGATGGTAGTAGGTATGTTGGGGAGGCCTCAGAGATGATATAATGGTTGCCTGTCTGGTTGGTAGTCACAAGAAAGGTGGCATGTTAGTCATGTTGATGTAATAATTCTGAGTGTATTGCATTTCAAATGGCAATGTGAGGCTAGGTAGAAACTGAGTTAGGTGGATAAATATTTAAGGGGCAGAGGAACATCTTGTATATCCATAGGAGAAGGACCAATTACAAGCTAGATCTACCTTACTGGCATTTAATTACTGGTCCTTCTGGTCACTCCTCTTTGCATACAGCTAAGTCGCATCACTCCCCAGATTAAGTGGCAGCATATTGTAAGACATTAAGTAAAGTATTAATGCATGTCTGCCAGCACTGTTCCTTTTCAGATTATTAATTATTTAGCAGAATGAAAGTAGCTTGAGTTTGCTTTTCCTGTTCCAGATATGGTTTTCCCTCTTCTGTCAATAAAAAGAGCCTTTGATCACTTCTGGTGGAGCAGATATTCAATTTTTCTTAATAAAAAAGAAGAGTAGGCTGCAAATGACTGCCTTTCAAAGTCTTAACCCTTTTAATTTTGTTCTGGAGGCAATAGAGAATAATATTTTATGATATTTAATACTGTTTTTGTCACCAAACACTGCCTTTTTGTTTTCTTATAGATCCTAATTATCTCATGGCTAATGAACGCATGAACCTAATGAATATGGCTAAACTGAGTATAAAGGGGTTGATTGAGTCAGCACTTAATTTGGGCAGAACACTGGATTCGGACTATGCACCTCTTCAGCAGTTCTTTGTAGTGATGGAGCACTGCCTTAAACATGGCTTGAAAGGTAAGAATGTTAAATTTAAAAGCCTACTAGGGGAGACGGTTGGGATAGTATAGCAGATCTGAATGTGAGGTGGGGAAGGTGAGGTAGTTTTGCTTTAAGAACATACATAACTTTTAGACTAATGTTAAATTTTAGACTAAAGTCTGATTATAAATGTTTTCACAGTTAGGGTGTCCAGACTGTGAAATAAGTTCCCTCCAGAGGTGGTGCAATCACCCTCCAGAGGTGGTGGAGACTGGACAGTCACCTTGCTGTGGTCACCTGATCCCAGTTGTCTTTCCTGCCTAGTGCAGGGGGCTGGACCTGATGATCTAAGTTCCTTTCTGGCCCCTTACAATCTATGAAATCTATGAAGGGACTGAACGAGGTGATTGCAGCAGAAGTGGCATGGCATAAAGCAGAAGAAATCTATGCGTATATAATCATCTGGCTGGCATACCTGGTTCTTTTTAAAGTTCTGGGCTGAGGGGCCAAATGAGTTCCACTCCCTGCTCTGTTGGCTTTTACAAGTTTTTGTTTCTCCTATTTGTTCTCTTATTCACTTGATTTATAGGTTATTTACCCTTTTCTGCAAGTTGCCCTGAGCCTTTGTCAGGAAAGACAGCTTATAAATGTAATAAATATGTAAAATGACTACTTTGGGGGATGAAAAGAGCATTTACTTTGAAAATGAATTGGAGATTTGTCTAAACTTTCTGCAGCTTTTATACAGATCTCCTGCAATGCTATTTTAGTAGCTGCTTCCAAACACTATAGACTCATAGAATCAAAAGATTAGAAGGGACCTGCAAGATCATCAAGTCTGGTCCCCTACCATGGGGTATTTATCCAGTCTCCTCTTGAACACCTCCAAGGATGGTGACTGTACCACCTCTGCTGGGAGTGTGTTCCAGATTCTGGTTAACCTAACAGAAAATAATTTTTTCCTTATGTCCAGCCTAAAGTTTCCCTCAATTAGCTTGTGCCCGTTGGTCCTCCCAAGGGGTGCCTTCCTGAAGAGTTGCTCCCCTAGATCTTGATGCTCACCCCTAACCTACTTGTAGGCGGCTATTGAGTCACCTCTCGGGTAGCTTGATGGCTTTTTTGATTACTCATTGAATAAATTGATTCATTGCTGGTTATAGTAAAATTATGCTAAGGGAGATTTATTTTTATCGTTTTAGCACCAGTAGGTGTAGGTTTTAAGAAAAAAATCCACTTTCCTTTTCACTAAGGGGCGAAAAGATATCTTGGGTGAGGTGTGTGCATCTAAACCATTAATTTTTAATTTTAAGAAAGATGCAACAAGAATAAGTTTCTAATACAGTTGTGAAAATAACCCCCTGGATATGAGCTGTATATGAACTACTGCAGTATTGTCTATCCAGGTCTGCAGAGACAGCTGTAGTACCACTACTGGTGTCCATAGCTTCATGTTAATAACAGTCTGATTGATTTCACTGTCACTGTTCAGAATCCAGCAAAACTGTGAAAGTGTCATTTCATGCTCTTGCTGCTTAAAGTGGGCACCAGAGGTTAACTAAGGGAACCTACTTTCTCAAGATTCTGGAAGCTGCAGGGGAAAGAGAAGGGTCAGAAAGCAGGAGGTGGTGGAGTTATTTCCTAACAAGATTCAGATCTGACCAAGTGCCCTACAGCAAAGTCTAGTGACAGCATTCTGGTAGAAATTCTAGCGCCTTTCTCAGGAGCTGGGGCGAGGGTATACCACCACGTTGTCCTTGGGTATTGCTCATGTCTCCTCCATGCCATATTTAATATCTGCTTATGGCAGCATTTGTTTTAAGCCATCATTCATTTACTTTATACTAATATCGCCCATAAACATGACAGGCAATCAATCCTGCTTGTCTAATGTGCACTCCACCATTTTGAGAATCTATTCTTGAACCCACTTATTTACAAGAAAGAAATAAAAAAATAAAACAGTGTTGTCATTAATATTTCTGAGAAGAAAACTTCCTGGAGGTCTCAGATCTGCTTTCAGTTCAATTTTGAACAAGCCTGAGGATGTATTTAGATGGTGTGGGTATAAGACCTGTTAATTTTTTATATTCATATTTTTTTTGTTTTAGCTAAGAAGACTTTTCTTGGGCAAAATAAGTCATTTTGGGGACCTCTAGAGTTGGTAGAGAAGCTTGTTCCTGAAGCTGCTGAGATCACAGCAAGTGTTAAAGATCTACCAGGTCTTAAGTAAGTAAAATCCTGTTCTGCTGCTTTACAGGTAAATCCTGTAGGCTTTAATTGTAAGTAGTAGACTAATTCTAAGGAGGGAAGGGTCTAGGGTGGGGGGAGAAAATGTATCCTCTGCCATTTCCTGTCAGTACAAATGGATCTAAGGGCCCCTCTACACAGTTGTACCTCCTGTCATGCCACATGTGGCTGGCAGGAGGCATGATTGTGGGATCACAAATTGGAACCCAACCACACCTTACTGCTGGCGCAGGGGGAGCTTGATTCTGAGCCCAGTCCTGATCCCAGGCTCCCCCTGAATGATCCCATGGCTGGGAGCCCCATCAGGTGACCCTGGGTCCCAGCCCCACAGCTGAGTGTCCCAATCACAGGGGCACCCCATGAACCCCTGTGGCCAGGACACTGCATCAGTTGCAGTCTTGCACCTGCAGGAGTGCATGGGGTGCCCCTGTGGCTGGGACACCATGTCAGATGATGGGACTCCTGTGGCTGGGAGCTAGTGTCAGGTGGGAGCTCCTAGGCTGCAGGTGCGCATGGGCCCCTCACCTAGGAAATCTAATCAGGTGATGAAGCGCCCTGGCCACATGATCAATTAATGGCATGATAAGAAGCAGCTGCGGAGTCATTACACATAACTTTGTAGCTTATCCCTGTTTTAATCATGCCATTAATAGATTGCATGTGTGGTCAGGTGACCACTTAAGACCTGATTAACTGGCTAATCATGTGTTAAGTGTCATGTGTAGATGGGGCCTTCAATTTTTTTTCTCAAAGAAAAGATTGTCTTGAGGAAGGATGTTCTTTCTCATTGTAAAAAATCAACTGTATGTTTCATGCCAGGAATAAATGAATGGCAGTGAATTCTGAGAAAAGAAACAGCCCTTTCTCTCCAGTCTGATTCAAGAGGAAGTGTGTTAGGAGGGAGGGTTAAAAGAGGAGGAAAATATAGCGTAAGAATTTTCTGTGATATATATGGAAATGTGGTGTATAGCAGTGACTATCTGAACTTGTTGAAAAGATTGATTTTTAAAAAGGAAGGTGGGGTAATGGTCAAACAGTCAAAAATATTAATAGGAAGGTAATAATTTGTGGAGTAGAGGGAATAATTTTATATATCAAGACAACTGAAAATGGCAGCAATGAAGGAAAGGGGGGGGTTGAGTGGCAGCTTCATTAACTCTCTGGGTCCCACATTTTGTGGGGATTAAGACTGCTGTTGCAGACTGTGGGTCATCCAGCCCACAAGAAGCCTGACAGGCCAAATTAATTTCACACCCTTGCTTCTTATGACACTTTTACCTTAGCTGGTATGCTTAGTTTTGCTTAACTCCTATTTGTGCTATATATTTTTTGAAGTGGGGTATCTGGAGAAGTATAGCAAAAACGATAGCAGATGTAGACTTCCAAACAAAAATAGAGGAAAGAGTGACTCCTTAATTCAGAGAGGAGATGAGCAATTGACATGACACACAGGCATAGGGAAGGTCTCCTGATTTACCAAGGCATCCGTCACCTGAAGCTCTAACCCTGTGAGTGATGTGTAGGCACAGCCATGTGTCCCATTGGTTTTACTGAAGTTTAATGAAGGAGTTCATGTAGGTTCAGTTTGTGTGTTTGTGCTGGCATGGCAGGCTAGCATTCCTATTTACCCTTTCCTGTTATAGAAAATCTGGGGGCCATGCAATAAGATTAAAGGCAGTGAACTTAAAACTGATTAAGACAGGATGTAGGGCAGGGTGGCATGTTGAAGACTGGTTCAGAGAGGTATTACCTCATTAGTCGGTCAGTCTTTTAGGTGCCACTCTTCCCTTTCTTCTACCTGATTTAAAACTAACATGGCTAACCATCTCTGATCATGAAGAAATACTTTAAAAACCTCTGGAGGTAATTGATACAAAACATGGAAGTTGATCACAATAGAATTTTTTCCTTTCCTTTTTTTTTTTTTTTTAAAAGGACACCTCTAAATGGACAGTGAGGGGCAAAGTCTTTAGTTATACTTGAAGAGAAAGGCAGAAAGCAAGGTGTACCTCTACCTTAGTCTGAAGTCAAACAGCTACCTACCTCTCTCTGATCATAGAAAAGAAAGTGTATATGTGTCTGTGGTGTTATTTGGTTTACAAAGTGTTAAAATTTAGATTTCCCGCCCCCCTGGAATTATGTTGTTGTTTACTCTGGGATTTATGCCTGCCTTTGCTTTTGAATACTGGCCATTGTATACAATCCCAGTGAGCCACTGGTGTGATCCTGCATATCAATGCCTATATTTATAAAACTATGTATATTCTACTTGCCAGAAGAAATGGAGAAAGGAGATAAGTATAAAAGGTGAACCTTTAAAACCAGAAAACTTTCTTGTTCATGATACAAATATTACCTAGCACCTGGAGAACAGCATTCTAAATATGCTTTCTTGGACCCTTAGAAGGTCAAGGCCTCAGAGAGAGCGAGAGGGGAAAAAGCAGACAGACAGACAGACAGACAGACTGTGTGGGAATCCCTGTTGTGTTAATTCAGACTAGAGTTGGGAAAGCCAGTCAACTGACTATTCAAATAATGACCACAGTCAAAAATTGTCAAGTGTTCCATGAACCCAAGAATGCCCTTGTGTAGGTGGCCTGCCTCATTTGTTGCATCATAGTGTCATCTGTTAGCACAGCAAGGGCAGAAAGGCTACATGTCTTGTCCCTCAGTCCTGCAGGAGTCAGTGTGCACACACATGTGTACATGTTCGCTCCCTTACGCTATATTTTCCTCCTCTTTTAACCCTCCCTCCTAACATGTGCTCTCCCTCTCTCTCTCTGCTTCCCACTTTCTTTAGGGGCAGGTACCCCTTGCCCTGTTTCTTTCTCCTGAGCTCTTCCTGCCTCCTTTTCCTTCCCCACCATTAAGCCATATAGCACTGCAGGAGCTACTCTGCTGAGGGAAGAACCAAAACCAGCAGCATAGAAAAGCTTCTCCTAGCAGCCATCTTCTGTGACTGGTCTCCAAATGCAAGCACCAGAATGCTTGAAGAAGTGGCATGCTGCCTACATAGCATAACTGCATTTAAAAAAATGACTTTTGTCTTTCATAGTTGCTATGTGTGTGTTCTTTTATTTTGTCACTGTTTGGGCTGACCTCGGGGTTTTGGAGTAAAAGCTAAGGAAAAAAATAACTGTTCAGTTGTGAATATCATCCGCTTTTACAGTTCCTTACCATTGAATGTTTTAAAAATTCATTATGAGTTTCTAGAATGTCATTTATTGTTTCACGATAAGTGAACTAACTAACTACTCACCTTCCTACGCCTTCTTTTCCCACCTCTATAATCAGGGTTTTTGGTCACCAGCTTTGTCTGAGTCTCAGGAAACCCCACAGAACCAAACAAGTTTGACACCCTAGTCTAGATAAGACAGCACATGGGAAGAAGGGGGAAGAGGATAGAAGGTAATAAAAGGAAGAAGAAACAAAGACAGATGATTGCATGGGTATTTCTTATTTACAGTCAGTTTTTTACCCATAACAATGCATTCAAAATACAGCTTTGAGTTAACATAGATAACATTAAAACTCTATGTGAATATGTGCCATGTATGTAAGTAACTGTGTTTTTGTTTCTGAATTCTGCTAGGACGCCTGTGGGTAGAGGAAGAGCCTGGCTTCGTCTGGCCTTAATGCAGAAGAAGCTTTCTGAATACATGAAAGCCTTAATTAACAGAAAGGATCTTCTCAGGTGAGCAGTTCCTTCTCTCTTGAATTCGAGAGCTTACTTTAACTCAGTGTTCCCTGGTGAGGTATGTCTCAAATGGAATTCATTTATTATTTTGCAATTGTGACATCACAGCAATACTGTTCCCTTTGTTTGAGAACAGCTTTGGTGAAATCTAGAGCTAGTTTCTGGGTTGTCAGATTTTCTGCTTTTGATTTGAAAGTCGCTGTCTTCCACTTTTAAATGAAAAGAAAAGTGCGAAGCAGAATCAATTATTGCATATTATTTAGGTAATGAGAGGTAAGATGTATGTATCTGCATAAAAAGGAGGCAGTGTTGTCCTCCAGGTTCTAGGGCACAGAAGTAGAAATAAGGCATGCTTGGATTTTCTTCTGACTGTCATTTACCTGCTATTTAATCTTGGGTGAGTTGCTTTCACGCTTCCTTTTTTCCCCATCCATAAAGTGGGAATAATGACTCACTTCTCAAAAATATGTTGCCAGTTTTGGGCAAAAAGTGCAAAGTGAATGCTTAGTAACAGTATGTGATAATTGGGGTGATGTTTTTATTTGTCATAAGTTTTAGGTTTTCAGTGAGTGATACTTTTTTCAGTTTCCTCAATTTTACTGAGTGGTGAGGAAGCTTAAAATTGCCATTTGGCAAACATGGGGGTGATCTTGTTTGAGTGAAGCTTAGAATAGAATTAGGAGGTGCAATATTCTTAATTTTAATATTAATCTTGTGAACAAGTCTCTACCTGTATGTTAAAAATGATTTTCAAGTAGTATTGGAGTAGCCAAAGCTAGAACACATAGGAAGAGTTTATAGCTGTTTGATATGTACCTATGGAACTCCTTTCATATGGAGCCCTTGTCTCGCATTAATGTCTTTCAGTGAATTTTATGAGCCTAATGCACTCATGATGGAAGAAGAAGGTGCCATAATTGCTGGCCTCTTAGTGGGGTTAAATGTCATTGATGCAAACTTCTGCATGAAAGGAGAAGACCTGGATTCACAGGTACTGAAGAGCCGATGAATATTCGTTCCTGGGATGAATTCTCATGCGCTTAATTTCTGCTGGTGTATGATTTGGTAGTTTTAAATTTATACTCATTGGCTAATTAAGAAACATTCTGTAAACTTGTTATTATGATTATGTTCCTTATTTTGTTTTTTTGGTTTGTTCCTTTGTATAGTTGGCTGAAAATGCTGCCAAAATGTGGGGTTTTTTTATTGATGATGATTACTGTTGTTGCTGCTGTTGTTGTTACTACTATTACTACTACGATTTCAGTAGCTTCCTCTTGATATTTACCAGTGGCAAAAGATCTTTTATACTTGGCTTGGTCACGTAGATGTAACATCCCTTGCAGAAAACTCCTGCCAGAGCACTTTCCACTGCTATCTTTTTGTACTGCAGCGATTTTTTTTTTTTTTTCCCCCCCACCCTGCTATCCTTTCTGGGCATGGGAAGGAGACAGCTGAAGAGGAGGGAGATGCTGCTTCTGTAGCTCTGGCTTGAGATGTTATTTTGCATTTGTTTTTCCTAGAAGTGTGTGTGCTTGTGTATGTATTAACCAAAGGGAAGTAAGTTAATGGGCACTTCTATTACACTAGCCATGAGAGCTGTACATACAAGTGTGTTGGTTAGAATCTTCTATTTTTCCCTTCTTTCAACACTGTAAGTAGTAACAAGCTGATTTCTCACTTGAACTCATCTTCATTTTAATCAGTTTAATACAGTGGATTTATTTTAGATTATAAATTGGAAGAAAATGCATTGCTCTCAAATGCACAATGTCTTAATACAAATTTGGTGTTGTATATTTATGGTAAGAACACTGTTATTTTACACATGATTGTAACCTCTTCCTAAATATACTAAATTCTTCCCATGTAGGTTGGAGTTATTGATTTTTCCATGTACTTGAAGGATGGGAACAGCACAAAGGGCAATGAGGGGTAAGTACAAGGGCAAATGCGTGTGCTTTTTTTCCCTTGGGTTATTTTTGTTTTTTCAGTAGAATTTAGTTACCCCATAATCCAACCTGCATTTTTAACAAAAACAGTATGGTTTTCTTGACTTGCAATTGAATTCTGGTTACAACATACAAATAAGAAACTAACAACCAGAAGAAGAGGAAAGATTCTGCAAAACCTATGCTTCTTTGTGCTTGTATTGATGTAACTACAAATTAACATGGGGAGAATTTTTTTTTTAAATAAAACAAACATTCTTTATCAGAAGTAAAAGAAACTCTTTCTCTGCAGCTCTTTCAGTTTAGGAACTGAGGCTGCTTGCAGACATTTAAAAAAAACCCCAAAACAAACAAAAAATAATACTTTACCAAAAGAAGCAGCATGTTTGTTACTTTAACCTGGCTCTGTAGCCTCTGTAAAGATCAGGTGCTTCAGCAGGGCTTTTTGGTGCTGTTAACTAAAGTTTATTCAATGAGCTATTAATTAAAAGTGCCAAAAAACTCCACAAAAGTGCCCAATCTTTACAGACGTTGGGCAATCCAGGATGAAGTAACATGCTGCCTCTTTTTGGGTATGTATAGGGCTTGGCTCGGGAATGCACCCAGTTTAAACTGCTGTTTTTGGGAGGTTTTTTATGTCTGCAAGCACCCCAGGTTTTTTGTGTACTCTTTTTTAATGGTTCTGCAACCAGCAGGGATAGGTGCTCAGCCTCCAATATCAGTATGTGATCTATGTTGAATACTGTATTTACCATAGTTCCCCCTGCTCCCCCTTGTACCTGCCTTTATGCAGGCTTGGGCCTCTGCCACTTCTGTCCCCGCTCAGTCTCAGCGCCCCCCACTTACCTTGCTCCAGTGCTGGCAGATTCCTGTATCTGTGCTGCAGCCTGGTTTGGTCCCAGTGCAGTCCCATAGCAGCAGCGCAATGTCCGTACTGCTGCCATAGGGCTGGTCTGAGGCTGTGCTCTGTGCCACAGATAGGAGCAGGGATGGAGCATGCTGGCATAGAGCAAGAGTAAAAGTGGGAGTGGGGGAGTGGGTGGCAGATATGGGCCTGAGGCTGTGGGGAGAGGAAGTGTGGGTGGGTCAACTTTTTTTTTTTTTTTTGTTCTTGTATTTCTCACTTTTCAAAATTGTTTTTAATATTTCATGCCAAAAAATGATGGCATCAAAGTTCTGTTTACAACTTTTAATTGAGAAGGTCCTGGTGACATGACTGTTTTGTTAAGCAGCCCTAACGCTCATTTATTTTAATTTTGTGCTAATCGTTATTGTCTTCATTTTTCTTTTCCCCTCAGCAAATCTTGTAATGGAGATTTACCAACCTTTGTTCACCTGAAGGTTGTATTGGTAACTTGTCAGAAGTCAAAGGGCTGTAACTAATTTTGCAGAAAGGCATAGCTTGTAACTGTCCTTCATTTTTTTTAAATATGCCTGTGCATCACAGTGAGTCTTCTGGACCCAATGGAATTGCCCTACTGTGGTTCATATGGTTTTTTACTTGGCTTAAATGAACCTTAGATCATAGGATCAAGGGTTGTAAGAAACCTCAAAGATCTGATTGCCCTTCCTGCCCAAATAGAAAAATCATGCTTCTAAGTCACCCCTGTCCAATGCTTATACAGTTGTTTTGTTTTTTTTTTTTTGAAAACCTTCAATGAACTTTCCCCACAGCTTCTCTGGGTAGTCTGTTTTATTGCCTCATTGTTCTAAAAGTAAAGAGGTTTGTCCTGATACCTAATCTAAATCTGTTTTGTTACAGTTTAAAGCCATTGCTTCATATCTTGTCTTCCACAGCATGGGAGAACTGCCCAAGATAGAAATGTCTAGTGGCCTATTAGGGCTGTCCGACTGAGATTTTATGTGAAGCTTTAAAGATAACTATCCTTGTGCTTATGATCTGAAGGGGAGGGTTGGGAGCAGCTCGTGGTTCAACGTAGGCAAGATGTTGCTTCACTTTCTTATGTTCTTTCTTCTGAGGAAGTCCCCTCAGCATGGGACCATAACTACTCTGGGCTCTATGTTAGGAATTCCTGCTTTCAGAGACAATCTAAGCAGTTGGGGAGGGGGGTCATTCTCGTTAGGGAAGGGCTGGATGGGGTCAGCCTGTTTCTTGCTAGTAGTCCAGTGCTATCGGGTCCTCCATTCCATATACAACCCTCAGGGAAATAACGCAACTGATGAATGTTCAGGTGATTAAAGAATGAGCTGGTCCAGGGCTAATTTTTCTATTGCCGTGAAACTGAGAGAGGTTGAGAGAAATGCATTTGAGGAACATCTGACTCTTTGTTCTGTTTCCAGAGATGGTCAAATTACTGCTATTTTGGATCAGAAAAATTATGTAGAAGAACTCAACAGACACTTAAGGTAACGCATTCATTTCTGTTATGCTGTCATCTCAAAGAAATACAAAGTGATTGGTTTCTTTAAATATAATTACAGTAGTTTTTTTCTCTTTGATTTGACAGTGCTACTGTGAACAATCTTCAGGCAAAGGTTGATGCTTTAGAAAAATCTAACACTAAACTAACTGAAGAGGTAGGTGTCTCAGACAAGGACATTTTGTCATTGTCTTGTGAAGCCTGTACTTAAAGCAGAGGTGAATGCAAGTTGTACTGTGTAATAAACTGGGAATCTGAAACAGGTACAAAGTGTGCTGACAGCTTTTACTGACTCAACAATGAGGACAATCGGCAACTGTATGAATTAAAACAATTGCCTGCCCTTCTACCCCCTCCCCTCAGCCTGCCTGGAGGCTCAGAAAGGGGCATAACTAGGGGACACCAGCCCCTGCTCCCAGCTTGGGGGGTGGAGCCAAGCCCTGCTGTCGGCTCCCTGCCCTTCCCCCTCCCCTTCCTTCCC
>NW_017728912.1:34644505-34652080 GCF_001723895.1 Crocodylus porosus
TTTGACCAGCTGCATGGTTGTGCATGGTTGGGATAGTTTTACACATATTGCTCTCAAAAGCTTGTCTAAGTTTATCCCAGCCATGCAGCTGATCCAGTAAATGATATCACCGACAAAAATCCTTGCCTTTCACACATTTCCCAGACCATTATGGATACACTACCATTTTAAAACCCCTTTTATCCAGTTGTGACACTTAATGAAGTTGGTCAACCAGTATCACAGAATGTTGCTGGCTTTTTCTGTAGTGTAAAGGAAGTCATCTACTTGAGTTGTGTTGTCCTATGAAAGAACTTTACCAAGTTCTTTTGGCCTATTGCATTAAAATCTGATTAACTGGTTGGTCAAAGGTGATATCTTTTTCCTAGGAGTTCCAATAGGGATCGGCTCAGAAAATCCCTGGCCCATAGAATCCTGTGTGCTGTCCAGGAGTAGTCAAGCGCTCTCTGATCTGCCTATCTTGTGAGCGCCCCCCACCTCCTGTTGGTGAGATTGGCTGCAGGGGACACCCACTCCCTGTCACTGACTGGTCTCTGGGAGGGGCCATGGCCTCCCTTGTTTGTGTGTTTATCACTCAAGTCCAAAGAATGTAGCTGGGATTCAATTGACGTGTTTCCTTCCATTTAAGAGCTTGTATTCCAGCACTGCATACACAGCTCCATTAAAAGAATTTCCTGCAGGGGGACCAAAGGGTCACTGGTAATAGATTCAAGAGGTTTGTGACCAGATATAGTTACCGAGTAGCTTATTGACCTACTTGAAATGAATTGGTAGGCCTCCATTTTAGCTCATAATGAATAAGTAGGTGTGAAGGCTGAACTCTTGTTATAAGCAGTATTTTTTGTTTGTTATTTAGTGACTTTAGCAGTCAGTGTTTCAAAAGTTAAGTGCTGCCGAGAGAAGAAATACAGCAAGACCTATTTTTGATGTTAAATTGTGATTATCTTTCTTTGTTCACAGCTTGCAGTTGCAAACAATAGAATTATAACACTGCAGGAAGAGTTGGAACGAGTTAAAGAAGAAAGTTCTTACATCTTAGAATCCAACCGCAAGGTGTCTGTGTGTCTCTGTGTCTCTGTGTGTATAACTTCCCCCAGTGATGCTCTTGCTATATAATCCTATCTTTTACTGGACAATACAGTGAGCTGTTCCAGAATTATTTTTTCGTAACCATAAAAGAAGATACTGGTATCTACTCTGGAGTGTGCTTTTAGGTTTTAATGCCAAACGTGCTTAATCAAATTAGTTCATACTTAAATAATTTACTGTGTATAGTCTGAGAATAGCTACGCTGATGTACAGACTGCATTAAATAACTTGTGTGGGCACAGGAAAGAAGTATTTTCACAAGGAATTTACATGCTGCATTAACTTAGGAAAGACAATACATTTAACAGAATTTTCAGCTGTGAAATTTGTTTTAAGAAAGCAGAAGTAAATAACAAACACTAAGATTGCGAGAGTTTGATTTCCTCCTGCTTTGATTTTTTTGCTAACTCTCTAGGTAACTAAGCAAGACAGAACTGCAGATGGTCATGCACTGAGTGAAGCACGCAAGCAATTGAAGGAAGAGACTCAACTACGGCTGGTAAGTTTGGTCTAAACTCAAGGGTTCAGAACAGTGTTGATTTTCTTTAGTAGACATTACATAATAATCAGCTTTTAAGAGTGGCATGTTATATGGATCAAGACTTGCCAAGACTGATGATAGTGCAGAATGCTTTATTTAAGCCCACTTCTAAAAATACTCTTTCAGAAGTGATTGTCCTACCTTCAAGCACATTGCTGAGTAGGTGTTTGCTGAGTCTCCATATCTGTATCTTACAAATATTAACCAATTAATATCCCTGCATCCAATATGCATACCCATCAAAACTTTTGCTTACCATAGGTATAGGGCACTGCTGTAGGTTCTGACTGAGATATTCTTGTTCTAGTTAGGCTGCTGCAGTAGTGGGTCTCTTTTTTTTTTTTTTTTTTTTTTTTAAATTGGTTTGATCATAACAACAAAGTATTCTCCCTGCAGCATGTTTCACGTGATTATTGTGCATTGGGAATAGTAGGACTTAATGGAGTGCAGAGCATGGAAGGGCCATCATGTATTAAGTGAACCATGTTGCAGTCATTAGACTTTCTATAAAATACAGGTATCAAATATATTTGGTTTTAGGATGTGGAAAAAGAGTTGGAGGTGCAGATTGGAATGCGACAGGAGATGGAGCTGGCCATGAAGATGCTGGAAAAAGATGTTTGTGAGAAGCAGGATGCACTAGTAGCACTCAGGCAGCAATTAGATGATCTCAGGGCCCTAAAGCATGAGCTTTCCTTCAAGCTGCAGGTAAGGAAAGGTCAGGATTATGGTCCCTGTGTGAAAATGATGCCTCTGAGTCAATTTTGCTTCCTTTTTCTTATCAGAGAGAAGAAACAGGAGACTACATGTTCATTTCTGTCCCTGCTTTCCCCATTTCATAACTTCTCCCTCTATCCTTGTTTTTTCCTATTTGATACAACTTATCTTCAGGCTGCATCAAAGCTAGCCTTCCCAAGGAGGGAAGGCTACCATATGTTCTTGATGCCAAGACAAGGTTCCCCCCCTTCTCCCATTTAATGTGGAAGGAGAAAAAAGCCTCTAGTCTTGAAATAGACTGAGGCAGCCTTCTCCCCCCGCCCAGCCACCTGCTCATCCCCCATGCCTCAGTCACTTACCATTGCTCTGTTGCTCTCAGGATCTGTCCTTGCTCCCAGACCAGCCAAATGGCAGTAGCAGCTCTAGCCAGACCTCAAGCCATACCACTGCTACTGGGCTGGGTTGAGGTTGTGCCTTGCACCCTAGACTGGAGCAGGGATGGAACCTGCCAGTGTGAAGCAGGGGTAAATGGCCAGCGGGGTAACAGATGCAAGGAAAGTGGGGGGTGGGGGGGGGGTCAGGCAGCAAGGGGGGATATGAGGTTGGGGGCAGACTGCTTGACCTTCCCCTTGTTCCCCCTTGTGTTGCCTGCCCCCTGCCACTGTCTTCTCTGCTGCAGTAGTGTATGTGTGTGGGGGGGGAAACAACACACATTTAAGATGATCTGCCTATGATTAAATTATATATGTGGAAAGTTATAAAAAATTATAAATTTTCCATAAGATTCTAATTATTGGGAGGTCATCTTAAATTCGGCGGTGTCTTGGATTTGGATAAATATGGTAAATGTGACATTGTCTAGAAGCTATCAATTTTGTACAAAGTTGGTTTGAATTTTAGATCCTGCACATTTCAGTGTGTTCTGCTAACATTTACACATTTTAAAACACCACATATTTTATTATTCTGTGGATAACAATTTGGATGAATGGGGCTATTCTTTCATCACAGGTTTTTGAAACTTGTAAGTATACCCCACCCCACCCCCAGTCCATTTTAAGAGCTCTTGAGAGGTGGGGATTGCCTCAGGAGCATGTGTAGTTCACTTGATGTTGTTTTTGGAGCAGCTCTCATTACCAGGTCATTGTCCAGTAGTTCCACCTGTGATTGTTTCTTTACTTGCTAAAAAGTAGGGAGATGGATCTTTAACATCTCTTTGGGAAGAGATGTTTGAGCAGACTTTCTTTCCTTGATCATTTAACTTTTGTTAGTGCAGATAAGAATATTAACCCTCCCAATGATTCCCCAGTTTGGAAAATAAATCTTAGCAGCAGCAGTAGAAACAAATAACTTGGTGTATAGGTGACAAGATTTTCAGCATCTCCAGTCTGAAGTTTTGCTGCTTAATCTGTGACTGGCACATAGTTCGTAATGCTGAAATAAAATCACAGTACAAAAGGCGTAAATTTCTGGAATGAGAGAGAGTTCCAAAATCCAACACAATCCTAGACCTTATTATTTGTGCTTCCTAAGACTCTGCCACATAACCAAACTGAGTTCTAATGAAAAGCCTTGGCAATCAAACCTACAAGTGTGGAAAGCACTTTTTCTAAATCCGAAACACTGGTATTCCAGGGTTTATTCCAATAAAATCTACTCTTTTAATTTACTATATATACCTGAATTTAAGATGACACCCCCAATAATTAGATTCTATACATAGAAAATTATAACAAATTTATAAATATTTCTGCATACAGAATCTAATTATTGGGGGTCATCTTTTTAAATTTGTCCCCCCACCACCACTGCAGCAGGGAAAGTAGTGGTTGGGGGCAGGCAATAAGATGGGTGGCCATGGGATCAAGCAGCTTTCCCCCCTGCTGACTGTCCACCCCACTACTTGCTCCCTCTTCTGCCTGCCCTCTCTCCATTCCCCTGTTTACCTTTGCTCTGATGCTGGCAGGCTTCATCCCCACTCCATCCTGCTACCTGGCTGGGTTGGGTCTGTGTTCCCAAGGCTAGGAGGAGAGCGGGAAACAGGGGTCAGAGGCTGTGGAAGAAAGGGAGGTGGCAGCGGGTTGGAACCTAAGTGCTGTGGGAACACGTGGGGAGACACAGGCAGCTGTAGCTGCAGCCCCAAGACTGAGCTGCAACCACAGCTGCTGCCTGCCCCCTCCCCCCCCACCCCACTGCCTTGTACTCGATTCCAAGATGAGGGACTTTTTTTCCATGTTAAATGGGGTTAAAAAACCTCTTCTTGGAATCCAGTAAATATGGTGTGCAATTTCAGAGACATGTAATGGCATTGTTAGAGCAGGCTATTAAGGCAGGATCCACAATTAATGCTCATAGTAGCCCTTCACTTAATTTTAAAATAGTGCACAGAATTTGATGCCAAAGAGCTTACTCCTGTACAGGACGATTATATTACATTAGGAGGTACTACATCAGTAAACAAAACATGAAGTTGATCATTCTGCTTTGTTCCCTGTGATTCGGGTATATCTTAGTTACAGTCAGCAGAATATGTGGAAATAGCCTCAGTGTTAATTTTTGCATAGTTTATTTGATTTTTGGATCACTTCCCCTTATCTGTTTAACTGTCACCAGTTCCATTTTAGTGCCCAAATAATTTCTTGAAACTGACTTCATATTTACTTACCTTATTTACTCAGTTAGAAGATAAGATTTCCCCCCCACGCACACATTTTTAATAAGTGGGAAGCAGGGGAAACCCATCATTTTACAGTCATGCAGGAGGGCAGACAGCTGCTGCGACTCCAGCCGCAGCCCAGGGCTGGAGCTGGGGCTGCAGCTGCAGCTCCAGCCTGGCTCTGTAGCAGCAGCAGTGGGGAGCGAGCACTGCCACTATGGGGCCAGGCTGGAATAGCAGTGCTGGTTCCACACTGCTGCTATGGGGCTGGGCTGGAGCCATGTTCCAGCCCCAGGCTGCAGCAAGGATGGAGGCTGTTGGCATGGAACAAAAATAAGCGGGAGGGGGTGCAGGGCATGGGAGGGGCAGATGGGAGAAAGGGGAGGGAGGCAGCAGGTGATAGAAGCAGTGTAGAGGGTGGGGAACAGGGGAAGGGGAAATTGGGCAACCTGAGGCTGGGGGGGGGAAGAGGGGGAAGGCAGTGGGGTAAGCACAGAAAGAGGCAAGCAGCTTGCTCCCTGCTGTTTGTACACTCCCTGCAACTTACCCCTCACTGTTTCTGCTTCCCTCTCCACCCCCCCAGCTTCAGGCTGCCCTGATTTCCCGCCCCGCTTTCCTCCCCACTCCACATTGCTTCTGTCACCCGCAGCCCCGCCCCCACCAGCAGCACTACCATGTGCCCTGCCCAGCGCCTCTCTAACCACCTGCCCTGTTACTGCTCCCTTCATCACTTGTCTCCCCAGCACCTGCAGTAGTTGGTGGGGCACACAAATTTAATATGATCTTTCAATAGTTAGATGCTATATATAGAAAATTATGGAAAATTTATAAATATTCCATGTGTAGAATCTAATTATTGAGGGGTTGTATCAGGGTCAGCTTGTATTTGGGTACATACAGTATTGTCACTGACTAGTAGTATGCTACAATTCTCCTTTTCAGAGTTCAGACCTGGGAGTAAAACAAAAGAGTGAATTAAACAGCCGCTTGGAGGAGAAGACAAATCAGATGGCTGCTACCATTAAGCAGCTTGAACAAAGGTAAAATGACACTTTTTTTTTTTTTGTTTCAGAATATCAGTGTCACAGTGCTTTTTTTACAGACAGTTTATAACAAATATTTCTATGCAGAGCTGCAACAGTTGTTCCAGTGCTACTTCTATAAAAGTCCCTTTATAGAGTACTTATTAAAACTTCAGTGGCCTAGTCTTGTCACCATTTTAAATCTGTCCATGCTCTCATTGCCTTGTGTAGGAGAACGATTGTGCCCCATTATGGTTGTGGATCAAATTCCACAGCTTGGTTGCAAAACATGGAACTTATTGTATTGATTCAGGAGACCAGGATGTAACTTTATAACAGAATCTAGTTGGCTTATTTGTTTACATGTTTGAATACATCAGTATTGTTTCAGAAAAACACTTACCTCTTAACAGCAATAACATACAACATAGTGGAGGCAAAGAGAATCAGTATTTCAAAAGGGACAGATCTGAAACATATTTTGTAGTTCTGTGATTTCTAGGGAGCCTGAGGCCAAGGTGGCCTCAGTTTCTGTTGGGCGAATTGCCATTCTCCTGGTAGAAACCAAAAGCACACAGACATTCAAGCTTTTTCTCCTAGAGTAAAAGTGGCTTTTCCTTAGCTTAACTTTCTAGTTTCCCCTGGCTTAATTTCTCCTGGGGACCAGAAGGAATGGAGCCCTGGTTTAGAGAAGGTGATCACCTTCCCCGCTCCCCACCTCCCCATAGACTGGGAGGTGAGGGTAGAAGCAGCAATTGCTTTCTCTCTCTTCCATAAACCAGGCAGTCCTCCATTTTGGGGGCTGTCTTGGCTCCCTCCAGCTACCTCTTGCTGCTTCACCACCCAGCTGAGCAGTGGGGTGGCAGTTTAAAAGCCAGTGGCCAGGAACAAGGCTCTGGGAAAGTCTTCCTTGGGAACCCAGCTTCTGCTGGCTCTGCCTTGCTCCCCAGCTGAGCAGCAGAGCCACCTGTTAGAAGTGGGGAGGCCAGAAGGGCTTAGAGCCGGGCTTGAAGAGGCTTTCCCCAGTCTAGCTCAGCTCCCAACTTCTGGCCCCTCTAACTTTTGCCTTGCCTCTCATGCTGCCCAGCTGACACAGAGCAGTGCAGGGCAAGGCCAGTCACTACAGCCAAATGCCCTCCACAATGCCCTGCATTGCTCTGGGTCAGCTCTGGAACCATGACTAAGTGCTCTCCCCCTCTCTCCCTGCACTCCTCCAGGTAAGCTACTGCTTTTTAGCAGATGCAAACTGCTGCCTGGCAGCCTGCCTTGTTTCCAGACGGGATAGGGCAGGATGTCTAGTAGTGCGCTTCCGTAGGCGGGGGTGGCACCTTTTGGGCTATTTTTCTATCAGAGAAAAATTCTTCTGGTAGAAATGAACATTTGTATACAGCCTAAGCTGAAAAAAATAGGGGTTTTGAGGTGGGGAGTACTGGAAAGAGGCAGAAGTGGCTGTTGGGATTAACACCCATTTAGTTTAGGGAACCCTTCTCAAGCACCTCTTCAAAGGAGAGCATTACTAACGTAATGCCCGAAGGGAGGTAATCCCAACA
>NW_017728912.1:34653330-34673141 GCF_001723895.1 Crocodylus porosus
GGGAGGAACAACTGGCACCATAGCTACAGGCTGGGGAACTCCTTTCTCATCAGTGCAAAGGCAGAAAAGGATCTTGGAGTCATCATTGATGCCAAGATGAACATGGGCCGGCAGTGTGGGGAGGCAGTCAGGAAGGCCAACCGCACTTTGTCATGCATCCACAGATGCATCTCGAGCAGGTCCCGGGAGGTGATCCTCCCCCTCTATGTGGCCCTGGTCAGGCTGCAGCTGGAGTACTGCATCCAGTTCTGGGCACTGCACTTCAAGAAGGATGTGGACAACATGGAGAGGGTCCAGAGGAGGGCCACTCACACGATCAGGAGGCAGCAAGGCAGGCCCTACAAGAAGAGGCTATGGGACCTGAACCTGTTCAGCCTCCACAAGAGAAACCTGAGGGGGGAATCTAGTGGCCTGTTACAAACTAGTCAGAGGGACCAGTAGGGATTGGGGAAGTCCCTGTTCCCCCAAGCACTGCCAGGTGTGACTAGAAATAACGGTCACAAGCTGGCAGAAGGTAAATTTAGCTTGGATATCAGAAGCGCTACTTCACTGTCAGGGTGGCTAGGATCTGGAACCAGCTTCCAAGAGAAGTGGTGCAGGCTCCTACCCTGGGGGTCTTTAAGAGGAGGTTGGATGAACAGCTTGCTGGGGTCATTTGACCCCAGTACTCTTTCCTGCCATGGCAAGGGGTCGGACTTGATCTGCTCAGGTCCCTTCTGACCCTACTAACTATGAAACGTGTTACTGACCTTCACATGATCAGAAGGGGCTCTTCAGTAAGACAGCTCTGCCTTTTGAGCTGGGTCTCTTTTAGTTGTCTGTTGAGAAGGTGAGACGCTTAGCTGGTATATATCATATTTACCTGAGTCCAAGGCAACTTCAAAATTAGGATGACTCCCCATTAATTAGATTCCAGAGACAGCAGTGAGGCGGGGCAGGCAGGGGGCTGCTACCTGCCCTGCCCTTCCCCCTGCTTATACTCAAATCAAAGATGAGGGGCTTTTGCTATCTTGGTTTGGGTTCAAGTAAATACTGTACTGACTTTAAACAACTGCATTGATTTAACTTCGCAGAGGACCTGTTCCAGAATACCTCCACCACTTAGGACCCTCCATAGCTATTTACCATCCTGAGATCTCCATTTCTAAAAGGGAAAGCTGTTCCTAAGGAAAGAAAAGGGGGAGGGGGCATTGAGATTTTTTTTAAAGTTATTTTCCTATATAAAGGGTCTTGATGGAAAATGAATGCAAGCTAAATTAAATTAACACAACATGTTGTACTTGTATAATCTTGTGAAGAGCACCCTTACAAATGAATCCTTTTTTCTGCTTTATAAAAATGTATTATGATACCTATTCAGTTAATTGATATGATCTTTTCTCTTGCTGTCTCTCTTTTTTTTCCTATCCCTCTTCATTTTTCTTCACGTCATCATTCTAACTTCTTTTATGTAGTGAAAAGGATTTGGTGAAACAGGCAAAAACCTTAAATATTGCAGCAAACAAATTGATCCAAAAACACCATTAGGCATTTTTACATCTGTTCACCTCACAGCTCTGATCTCAAAACTCAGTTATGAGGGGAAAAACTTGAGCATTGTTAAAAGCAACTGTTTAAATGTTATTTGTCACCTAAGATTGATTTGGAATTTGCTGAATTTGTTAAAACCTTTGGGTTTTTCTTTAGAGTTATAATGTAGTATAAAATCCCAAATTTGCTATTGTTGGCCAATAAATGCACCAGGAAAAACCATAAGGAATGATAAACCTGTGGCTCTGTACATACCATTGATGTATGCAGCACAAGGCTTCAGCATTTTGATGGATAGTAGATGGGTTGTTCTGGTTGAGACACCTGGTTGGCCAGTTCTGGAAAAGTCAGGCTAGCTTTCTCTCTCACCCTTTTGTGATATAGACAAAGAAAATGTGTCCCTGGAAGTTGTTGGTAGACGTGTGTATCCCAAGCCATTACTTTCTCATTTTTTTTTGCCTTTAGTTTAACCCCAAAACCAGGAGAAATGAGCTACATATGGGGAAATTAGCACTACATCTTAGTATATCATCACCATGAAAGATCCAGTCCTCTCAAACCAAGACTGCTTGCAACAATTTTGCCTTAGTGACTTGGGGGCAGGGATCATCTTCCACATTCCTTTTAAACTTCATGTATACAAAATTAGTTAATAGGTGTCTTAGAGTAATATTATAGAGTGGTACCTTCAGTGAAAAACCTCTTTATCTTTGCATTGCCTTCTACCTCTGCCATAAGTCCCTCTAGAAATATGTTGCAGTTCTTCTGAACTGAAGGAAGGTGGGGGTGAGGTATTTTGTTATGCCTTTCCTCCTCTAGAAAAAAGAATTACACATTTTACGAAACTTTTCTGCTCTTTATACCTTAGTGTAAAAAAAGAAATAAATAAAACTGAGCAGGGGAAGGCATAGAACTAGTAGTACTTTACTGGCCACTCCTTGTCTCAGAGTAGCTAGCATACAGTTAAAAGGAAATAATTGCCTTTCACTATTACACTTGTTAAATTTGCTTCTAAGTTTCTGTTGCTTGGTACAAATGTGGAATTTCCTAATGTAAAACCAACTAAAGCTTGGAAACAGTACTAAATAGGAAAAATAATTATAAACTTAACGTTTTACTGCAAACTTTTTAAAACTGTAGATTGGAATATTGTATGTTAGCATCCTCGTCGCTGTGGTCACAAGAGATCACAATACTGGCGTTGTAAATAATTCTATAAATACTTTGCTTCACGAAATCGAGTTTGGTTCTGTTTTTCCTGTGTTCTAATAGTTTTGCGCTCTAGTGAGGTGATTGCAAAAACTTCCTGTCATGTAATTTTCCCACTCTGTCATGTAGAATAGGACTCCTTGATGGACTGTGGGAGATATGTGACTAATGCAGCTGGACAACCTATTGATTATTGATTTCCACTGGGTACACTTAAAAATTTATGGGGCTCAATTTTTGCCTTCCTAGACAGGGGTGCTCCGGTGCTTGGCCTGTGTAATTGACTCCTGCATGGAGGCAGACCTTTATAAGACCATCCTTCCTGGTAGAGCTGCACCTAAGCATCTGAGTATAGTCACCAATTCACATGTTTGAAAACTTGAAATTATTCTTGAGTGACCATTTATTCCGAACTCGTTTTAATTTCTACAGAATAAAGATTTTCATCAAGGTATCCAAGTGGCTAGTTAGGATTATTACAACTCCCCAAGATTCTTCGTATGGGAAATTAGATTGTTTCCTATCACAGCAATGCTTAAGTAAAATGGAAGACTTCAGAGATAGCAATTTCTTACTTCTGATACAGAGCGTAAATTGCTTTGGTGTAAATGACAGTGTGCTTAATCTGATGTGATAGTTGTGGAAGAGACCAGGAAAATGCACTAATTCTAAATATGGTAGATAATCTATGTCACAAGTTCCAGTTACATGTGTAAAGTTGAACAGTAATGTACATTAAAATCAAATTTGACTTAAAATTCTGTGTACTTGAGGTTTGCTTTGAATCTGGATAAAAGTGATGTTCTGTTTATCATCTAATGGCTGTAATCTGTAGTAATAGAATAAAAAAAATTGAAAATCAGAGTTTCTTTTGCCTGGTTCACCAACATTTTGTTTTTCCTTTAGAAGACTTTCCTTCCCACCACTTTTTAAAACATAATTTGTGTTTTCCTCTTCATTGGGTTTAGTTTCTTTGTTGTTTAAATTCGGTCTTCCTCCCCACCATGGCTTTTGTTTTTATCACAAGTTCATGTGGCTCAAATCCAGATTGCAACAAGCAGAGAAGGAACGCCATTCTGCTGAGGAGGACAACCGGTTGTTCAAGCAGGAATTTGGGGACAAGATCAACAGTCTTCAGATAGAAGTGGAAAACCTCATCAAGCAGCGGTGAAGAAACAGCTTTCTGATATATTACTTGGGTTTGCTTTCTGAGCCTGGTAGGAGATATTTGAGAGAACCCTCCCGAAATGGGGAGGGACTAGGGGAAGAGACAGGCAGATATATCCTAGATGGGAGGGGGTATTTGTATCAGAGCATTCACTTTACATTAAGTTTTCAGATTTTCAGATCTGGACATCTGAATTGCAGTTGGTCTTTAAATTATATTTTTAAAATAAAAACACAAAACAGGAAATCCTTGAGGATGTTCAAGGGAAAGAAAAATAAGAAAAATCTTGTTTTAAGCAATCCACAGAACAAAATGGGCAGAAATTTAAATATAAAATTGTTCTTCAAGCACTTAACCTCTTTAGGAGTATGTCTATGTTGCAGTCAAAGGTGTGACCGTAGCTTGTGTAGACATACCTGAGCGAGCTTTAAACCATCTGCCAAGTTTAAAAGGCATGCTTTGTGACCTGAGCTAGGCACTGTGTTGCTGTAGCTACGCTACTAGCAGTACCTGAGCCAGCTTTGGTGATATCTGCTTGAGCTGCAGTCACTGCTTTTTGATTATACTGTGTACTTGACCAAAGTCTAGGATTTTTTTTTGGGGGGGGGGTGTCCTTTTAATAAAATACTTTTGTATTCTAGAATACCAATTTCTGAAAAGAAAATGTATATTCATAATCAGGAGCTATTGTTTCATTATCTACAACAGTGGTACTCAATCAGGGTGCCACAGCACCTTGGGGTGCCCTGAGACACCCCTCAGGGGTGCTGTAATGGAGGCACCACCACCACCATGGTGGCACCTCTATGGCAAGTGCATGTTCCTCCTGCATTATTATTCTCTGATAACCCTAACTCAAGGAAAGGACCCAACCTGTTCTATAGCTGTTCCTGGTCTGTCTATCTCCCCCCTACATGCTCTTCCTAGAAACAGAGGCATGGAGGACAATGCCACCTGCTCCAAGCACACCCTGTTTCTGGGAGAATGTTGTGCAGAGTTGGACCAGGAATGGCAGCAGTACAGGCTGGCTCTCCTACCTGCTTGGAGTTAGCAGTGAACCCTAATGAGGCGGTGACTGTACAGCCCTTCCTAGTCTGGCTACACAGAAGTCACATGGGACAGTTTTACCTGGCTGGGGTGACTAGGCCACTCAGTTGAAAACCAGTGAGGTAAGTTGAGCATGACAGTGGCTTTCCAGCAGGGATGCTGCTGTATTTAAAAATTTGGTGGAGAGGTGCCATGATCTAGATGGACTTCCTTTTCAGCAGCAAATGCCCTTAGGAGAAGGAGATAATAAACAACTTTGGCACCAATCTAATAAGTAAACACATGTTTTAAATTCACAAACACCTTTTAATTTTGTTGATAGCCTGCCACAGACTTGCAAGTCAAACAGAGAGAGAGCTTAGCTGTGAAGGGCTGGCATCTTCCTCCTACAGTGCCATCAGTTTACTAATGTCGGAGAAACACAAATTGTCTTACCTTGAACTTAGAAGAGCCTGTCTCATTTTGTACATATAACACATGCTGTGTCCCAGGAAAAGGCCACTTTAGCTAGCTGGATGGAGGTATTACCAGATACCTTATCCCTTGTACTGCTGCTTTCCTGCATGCTTACTCCTGCATGTTTTTTTTTAATAGATACCCCCCAAAAAACCCAGTTTTAAGGATCCTCTCAAGCACAGTAACACAATCAAAATGTTGATGCTTTGGGAGCTGACTACTGTTGTTAAAGAATACTCTTAAGATCCCATATATGCATATTAAGGACATGTATTCAATTCATGGAAGCACACCTTTTAGTGCCCACATCTGATTTCCACCCCCCACCACCACACACAAACACACATGCACACGTGGTATGGTAGACTGCACTGAAAAGGACAGAAATGCCAGGTTTTGTTTCTTCGCTACCAGTAATACCATCAGACACAAAGAGGGTTTAGGCCTTTTTTTCCACATGCAAGTTGCACTGAATTGCACTGATTTTTTTTTTTTTTTTAAGCCTGTTTAGTCAATAATGTCTGAGCAACCACATCAGGGTGTAGACAGCTTTATAAAATGGCATACCTTCTATTGGTTTATCTTTTAAATTGATTCTGTGTTGACTTTAGGGTAAATTAAAGAGGCACTCAACCTGGTTTAATTATGTCCATGTAAGGGGTTTGCACAGATTTACCTAAATTGATTTCTGAGTCAATTAGTTAAGTTAAGGTAGTTAAGTTTTAGCCAATTTTAGTGCAACCTCTGTCTGTAACAGAGCCATAGGGGTAGTCTTTTTGGGGGTAAAGATTGTGAAGGGTTTCCATGTTGGTATATAATAAATTTTGGGGGATACATTTTAATGCAGTTTTGGGGTCAAGATTACTGTGACTTCTAGTATAGTAAATGTATGGGTGGACACAAATTCATACTAGCTACCTGCTAGTAAAAACCCATGTCCCTCATGATGTGTAAGAATTCTTGAGAAGGCATTGGCTCTGATGGTGGAATGTGATTGTGATTCTGAAGGAGGGCAAGGTATGGATTTCTCTAATCTTCACCTTTTGGGCAAGAATTGTTCCCAACTGTCTGTGTGTGGGTTTGTTTTTGTTGCCTTTGTTGTTTTGATTTTTTTGTTTGTTTGTTTTGGCTGTTCTTTCAGTTTAATGTAATAGTGCACAAAATTATAGTATCTGTCACTTTCATTGGTGTACCCACCTGTCTTCTCTGAGAGCTGTCTTGTAATGGCCTGACCGTATGCTGGTCCGTATCTCTCTTCATTTGGTCTAGGTAGGGTGATATTGCAGATATTCCTATGCTTGGCCAAGACAGATTTGAATGAGAGAGAGCAGGTTGAAGTCATTCTAGATCAGACCAAGCAGATCAGGGTTGTTTGCTGTATGTTCAAGTTCCTGCTCCAGTGAAAGGCTTCTGTTGTAAGTCTGCAACTTTTTTTGATTACTTTTCACTTCTGGCTGCTTCTGATGGCATAAGCGAATCAGATATCCTCTTCCTTCCGTCCTTTGACTGGTGGTTACAATGTCTTCCTTTCAAATAAGAACTTCCTGAAGTACTTGTGTGTCTGTCACCTCTGGCTTTTAGACCACTGCAGCATATTCCATATGGGACTAACATAAGAGCCCTCTGCCACAGCTGGTATGCAGAGCAGTGCCCTTTGCTTCTGAGTTAGCTAGAGAGACTTATTACACCTCTGCACCATATACTATAATTACCTGAATCCAAGATATCTTCAAATTTTAAGACAACCCCCCCAGTAATTAGATTCTATACATGGAAAATTATAATTTTGTTAAATGCTATAATAAATTTTATAATTTTACATATAGAGTCTAATTAGTGGAAGGAAGGTCATCTTAAATTTTCCCTTCCCACTGTTGAGGGGGGCAAGGGGCCTGACCCTTGCCCCTTAGTCACCTCCCTCTTGTCCCCCTATGCCTGCCCCCCATGCCTGCTCCTCTACTTTATTCCTGCTGTTCCATGTCTTTGCCTCCCCCGCTACCCCTTGCCCTGTGCTTGCCACCCACTCCCTGGCTCTACCCCTTGCAGCCTGCCCCCACCATTCTGGTGCCTGACCCCTGGCACCTGTTCCCATATGTCTGCCTCTACCCCCTTCCACATTACCTTCTGCTGCAGCTCTGTTTAAAATCATAGAAAATTAGGGTTGGAAGGGACCTCAGGATGTCATCTAGTCCAACCCCCTGCTCAAAGCAAGACCATCCCCAACTAGATCATCCCAGCCAAGGTTTTGTCTAGCTGGGCCTTAAACTTCTCCAAGGATGGAGACTTGACCTCTCTGGCAACCTGTTCCAGTGTTTTACTACCTTCCTAGTGAGAAGTTTTTTTTCCTAATATCTAACCTAGACATCCCTTGCTGCAACTTGAGACTATTTTTCCTTGTTCTGTCATCTGCCACCACTGAGAACAATTTAGCTCCATCCTCTTTGGAACCAGTCATCAGGTAGTTGAAGGCTGCTATTAAATCCCCTCTCAGACTTCTCTAAACTAAATAAGCCCAATTCCCTCAGCCCTTTCTCAGAAGCTATGTGCCCCAGCCCCTTCACCATTTTCATAGCCCTTTGCAGGACTTTCTCCAACTTGTCCACATCCTTTCTGTAGTGATGGGCCCAAAACTAGACATAGTACTCCAGATATGGTTTTGCCAGTGCTGGATAGAGGGGGATAATCACTTCCCTTGTTCTGTTGGCAACACTTCTACCAATGCAGCTCAGTATGCTGTTAGCCTTCTTGGCAACAAAGGCATGCTGCTGACTTATTCAGTTTATTGTCCACTATTACCCTAGGACCTTTTCTGCAAAGCTGTTGCTCAGCCCCCAGCCTGTACTGGTGCATGGGATTGTTCTGTCCTAAGTGCAGGACCTTGTACTTGTCGTTATTGAACCTCATAAGATTTCTTTTGGTCCAGTTCTCCAATTTGTCAAGGTCTCTCTGAATCCTAACCCTGCCCTCCAGTGTATCTACTATTCCCCCCCAGCTTGATGTCATCTACAAACTTGCCATTTTCCTGGTGCACTCTACATACTGAACAAAACCAGCTCTAGGACCAACCTCTGGGGCACTCCACTTAATACTGGCTGCCAACTAGACACTGGGCCATTGACTAATATACTCTGATCTGATGATCCAGCCAGTTTTCTCTCTACCTTAGTCCATTCATCCAACCCGTACTTCCTTAGCTTGCTTGTGAGACTGTTGCGGGAGACTGTATCAAAAGCCTTGCTAAAGTCAAGGTATACTGCATCTGCAGAGCCAGTCATCTCATTATAGAGGGCAATCAGGTTGGTCAGGCATGATTTGCCCTTGGTGAATCCATGCTGACTGTTCCTAATCACCTCTTCCAAGTGCTTAGAGGATCTGCTTCATGATTCTTCCAGGGACTGAGGTGAAGCTGACTGGTCTGTAGTCTCCTGGATCCTCCTTTTTCCCTTTCTTAAATATGGGAATTATTTTTCCCTTTTCCAATCATCTGGGATCTCTCCTAATCACTGAGTTTTAAAAAATGATGGCCCATGGTTCTGTAATCACATTGGGCCAACTCCCTCACCACCCTCGGTTCTACTTCTTGTGAGCTTCCTTCTTATGGTTCAGTTTACTGTAAAGTTCCCTGCTAAGCTAAGTGGGTCTTCTGCTATACTTGCTAGTCTTCCAGTGCATCAGGATGGTTTGTGCCTGCACTTTCAGTAAGGCTTCTTTAATGTACAGCCAGCTTTCCTGGACTCCTCTGTCCCTCAGACTGGCTTCCCAGGAGATTCTGCCCATGAGTTCCCTGTGTGAGTCAAAATCTGCTTTCCTGAAGTTGTGGGTCCTTACTTTGCAGCTCTCCATCCTTCCTTTCCTCAGGATCCTGAATTCAGTCATCTCATGGTCACTGCTGCCCAAGTTGACATCTGCTACTACAATCACCATCAATTCTTCCCTGTTTATGAGCAGCAGGTCAAGAAGAGCATGACCCCTAGTTGGCCGCTCCAGCACTTGTGCCAGGAAGTTGTTCCCAATACTCTCCAAAAACTTCCTGGATTGCTTGCGCACTGCAGTATTGCCCTCCCAGCAGATGTCAGGGTGATTTTGAAGTCCTTCATGTGAACCAGGGCCTGTGATCAGGGAAACATCTGCCAGCTATTTGGAGAAAGTCTCATCCTCCTGGTCTGGTGGTCTATAGCAGACGTTCCCCGTCCCCCAGTGACATCACCCTTATTGCTGGCTCCTCTGATACTAACCCAGAGACTTTCAACAGACCTATCTCCATTTTTATACTGGATCTCTGAGCAATCAAACAGCTTGTTAACATGAAGTGCAGCTCTCCTCTTTGTCTCCCCTGCCTGTCCTTCCTGAACAGTTTATAACTATCCATACAGTGCTCCAGTTATATGAGCTATCCTACCAAGTGTCTGTTATTCCAGTCACATCATAGTTCCATGACTGTGCAAGGGCTTCCAATTTTTTTTTTTTTGCTCGTTTCCTAGGTTCAGTGCATTTGTGTACAGGCACCTGAGTTAACTAGCTGATTGCTCTGATTTCTCAGGAAGAATGAGCAGGACTCCCCTCTTGCTCACTCCTGCTTGTGCTTCCTCCAGGTCACCCACTTTCTCACCTCAGGGCTTTGGTCTGCATCCCCCAGCAAACCTAGCTCTCCTCACTAGGTTAGCAAGCCTGTGTGTCTGGTCTTCCAGGGCAGTCAGAAGTAGCATGACCCCAGCCTAGCCCAGCATGGGAGAAGTAGCAGCAGCCTCTGTCCTGGTTTGGTTGAGACCCAGGGACTGGAGCAGAAGGTACAGGGCAGAGGGGACAGCTTAGGGAACAGGGATAGGCTGGGGATGGGGGAGATGAGTCACAGGCATTGGGGGCAGGGTAAGTGGGGGGCAGGCTGCAGGTTCCCCTGCTCTTCTCCTTCCCTCCCTCAAATCTCCTGCACTCTTCTGGGCTATGTGCTCCTTTCTCCAGCAAACAAGCTATTGCAGTCTGAGGTAGGCAGCAGCTCAGCTCTGGCTTCAGCCCTAAACCCATGGCCAAAGCTGGAGTTAAGCTGCTGCCTGCTCTGGGAAGATACTCAAATTCAGTACAAGGCTTTTTTCTCCCCATGCTGACTCCAGGGGAAGTGGGGGAGAGTCATGGATTCAAGTAAGTAGGGTATTATGCTAAATTTAATTGTGTTTATATAATATCTGCAAAACCATATCTAACTTCTGTTACCTGAGATCAAATCGCACCCCACTAGTGCCATAGCACTGAGACCAGTTGTAAGACCCTCTGGCTTAACAGTTCCTGGACTTGAACACCCAGGGATGTGCAGCAGGGCATTCTCACTGAAGAGGCCCTATATCCTAGAACTAGGTGGCTCTAACGGTAGGAAAGGATGTTATAGATAGTACTGAATGTGATAGGAAGAACATTAAAGGTGATTCTAGGAACTGGTTGAGGGTTTTGCTTTTGATTTCATATTCAGCTTTAATTTGTTTTTAAACAACTAATTATTATAGTACTAGCCATGTCTCTTAATCCTCAGGGAGCTATGGACAGGTGCATAATTCACAAAATTAAGTTAGACTGGACTATAGATCTAGCATGCAGATTCAGGTCCGATAAACCTGGAATAATTTATCATTCAGAAATGCAGTTCTTTTAGTGGGGATTAATGGCTTTAACATAAAAAGAGGGCAAACTAAGTCATTCTAATTGCTGTGTATTTGACCACGTTAAAACCAGATCCTAATTCTATCTTGTTACACTGTAGCAACCATCTTGAACTGGAATTGAAACGGGAAAGACACAGGTGGTCACGTACCCATCACAGTATCCAAGAAAGCAAAAGTACTCTAGTCCAAGGCAAAGGCTGCCAGAAGACTGAAGTAAAAACGGTAGCATCACTTTTGGTGACTCTTGTTTGTTCATGTTTAAACATGATTTAATTTTCTGTTGTCGTGCCTTGTACTTCATGTGACTGTGTATGCATTCCCATCATGCCTCATTTACACAGCTGATGTGGGTAGAAGTTAAGATAGGAAAACCTTTTTTTGTATTTCATTCTCTCACACTACAAAATAAATGTGTTTTTTTTTCTTCAGTATGATCCTGAAAAATGTATTTTAAAAGCAATAATTTCAGCAATTAGTAAGACAGCATATCCTTCCCTACCTGATAATTGACAGAATCTTGAAGGTGACTGTTCTTCAGCTTTATTAAAGAAGAACACACAGTAATATGCAAGGTACTCTGAGTGCTTTATCTGATTAAGTACAATGCACTTAAAAAACTGTTCATCATGATAACAGGAAATTCCAGTCCTGACATTGTGAAGTAGCAGAACTTAGTGAATAGCTGCTGCTTTTTGGATGTATAAAAGAGCAAATTTTTAGAAGTGTTTTAAAAGCAATATTATTTAATAGTAAGCATTTTTTTAAAGAAAGTTACCTTTTAAGGTATGCATAGTGCAGCTTAAGCAGCTGCTTAAAACTTGTCAGCATCCAAATCTGTTGCAATTGCCCTCTTCAGCTAATATGCAAAATAGTTGCGTGTGCATGCATGCATGTGCGCACACACATACAGGATCTTTGCATATGACCAATATGTGTTGTATAGTATTGAAATTATTAGCAGATGACGCTACTTTGGAGAGCAAGGTCACAGGCGTTACCTCAAGTCAGGTCTGCCCCACACCCCAAAAATGAATGTGCAAAACTACATGTTAGTCCCATTTAGCTTTACCAAACAAACCATAGATGTTTCTGTCTTTCTTGAATAAGTTTTGACCAGACTTTTAACACTTTGACCACTGTGTCCCAAACTTGACTGGTTTTTTTTCAGTCTTCTATCATATATTTCATGTTCCAGGTTAAATTAGCCAAATTGGTTCCAAATCATATTGATTGAGCAGAATTCAGTCATTCCAAAAATTGGATCAATTGAGCAGGCAAACTCAATCGTTCTGAACACGATGTATGTCACTACAACTGGTGAGCATCCTCCATCCCAGGCCTGTCACCCTGGGACTTCAGATACTCCCAAGTCCATTGGTAGGCATCCTACATGCAGGCCTAGGCCCAGAGGTCTTGGGGTTTGGATGCCCCCAGATACTACAGACAAGCATCCTCCATCCCAGACTCTTTAGTCCAGGACCTCAGGTACTTCCTGCACTCGATCTTAGTCCATGAGAGGTCAAGATGTGATCAATAGTTTAGTTACTTTAATTATTCCTCAATATAAAGTCATTGCTTTGAATATTGATAGATCCTTCTTGTCAACATCACAGTGAAGCATTCATTGACTGGTTCACAATGACACAATTAATTTAAGCACAAGCATGCTGTAATGTAAGGCACTGAATAACAACAGTACTTGGTCACTTTATTAGGAGAGGGAGGTTTGATGTCCTTTTCTTTTCTTCATGGAGTTGTCCATCTCTGCTTGTAGAATGGACAGGGTCAGAAGATCAGGCATATGCATCTTCAGCACAACACTAATCTGTTACATCTCATATCTATGGCAGGTTCACATTTAGGCTCTGTTCAAATTTTGCTTGACATTCCTTACCGTCCCCATAGGCATGGGTTCTGCTACCAGGACTCTTGAAACTCTCTCCATCACTGGTTTAGATAACAGTTTATTGTCTTAGTCATAACGCAGTGTTATGTGGCTGGGGATATGCTTTTATTTCATTAATACGTTTTAAATAAGTCTGTACAGTAATGTTTGCACTTCCAGTTTTGCTGTGCCAATCTAGGTGGTGGTGTAGGGTTTCTCCTCTCCAGCAGGTGGAGACAGTAATGAATTCTATTCAGTTTCAGCTCAGTTGGGATATCTTTCAGTTGTGTTCTGGTCCCTGCAGAAAGCAGGGAAGGAGCTGGTTAATGTCCTTAGACTGATGGTCACGTGCTACTTTAGTCCATAATATCAAAGGATGGGATTATCAAAAGTAGCTGAAGAGTCCAAATTCCAAGGAAAGTCAAATGAGACTTGCACTTCCCAAAAGTTGTTTAAACACTTTTGAAAATCCTCACCAAATAGCCCAGACAGTGTGCAAACGTAAAATCTATGGTGGAGCTGGTAAAATTTTGGATTTGACCTGTAAATATGTTCTCCTTTTTGGCAGGAGGGGAAACATAAAGCCCAGGAAGAAAATGGCAGACTGGTAAAAGATGAAAATGAAGTTTTACCAAACCAGTATGTATTGAAAAGTATCTCCTTTCCTAACTTGTTTTCTGGTTCTTCCTTCATTTTCCTTAGTAATCCAAGAAGCAGTCTTGTCTGCTTTCTGCTAGAGGCATTAGAGATCAGGACAATAAAAACTGGGGAACTTCTCTCTCTTTCTACCACCCCTATGAGGCTTTTGTAAGGAGTCCTGTCTGCAAGCAGACAAGGGTGCAGCCCACCACTACACAATGCCTTTTTAATTGCATTACCTCAGTCAGGGTATTTCCCCTGCCACCATCATGGTCATGTTATTTCCCCAGCCACTTAATTTAAATAAAATAAATAAATTCCATATTCCAAGCCAAATTAGCCAAACCAAATTCCAAATCCATGAGTCAGTCCAGAACCATAAGTGGCCCTACTACTGGCAAACATCCCACCCCCACCTGGGGCTTCAGATGTTTCCAGAACATTTGGTGAACGTCCTACTTGCAGACCCAAGCCCAGAGGCTTGAGGGTTGGATGCCCCAGAGTTTCGCTTGCCCTTAGCCGTAAGGCCCCAGGAACAAGCTAGGGAGGAGTCCCCCCTTTCCATAAAGTGGGCATAAAGCTGAGATCTTCCCACTTCAGCAGCTAAGTGAGAAGTTTACCATACATAACATTGGCAGGTACTATCCCTGTGCCAGGATAGCAGTCTTCCTCAGGTGCAACTAGGAAAACTGCCTCAATGGTCATAGTGTTTCCTTTGCCAGGCAAGCATAGAATCATAGGATCATCAGGTCCAGCCCACTGCATGAGCAGGAAAGACATCTGGAGTCAGGTGACCCCAGCTAGGTGACCGTCCAGTCTTCTCTTGAAGACCTCTAGGGTAGATGATTGCACCACCTCTGGGGGGAGCTTGTTCCATAGTCTGGACACCCTAGTTGGGAAGAAGTTTTTCCTAATGTTCAACCTGAAACTATTTTCCAGGAGTTTGTGGCCATTGTTTCTAGTTTTCCCCCAGGGCACGCTGGTGAACAGTTGTTCACTGAGCCCCTGAAGTAGGCCTCTGATATAATGGTAAGCCGCAATCAGGTCCCCTCTCAGTCTTTTTTTCTTTTAGGCTGAAGAATCCAAGATCCCTCAGGCTCTCCTTGTATGGCTTGCCATGCAAGTCCCTGATCATACAGGTAGCCCTTCTCTGGACCCTCTTGAGTTTTAGCAAGTCCTTGTTAAAGTGCAGCGCCCAGAACTGGATACAATACTCCAGCTGCGGCTGCACCAATGTAGAGTAAAATGGGAAAATCACTTCTTTAGTTTTACTGGAGATGCATTGGTTGATGCATGCCAGAGTATTATTGGCCCTGGTGGCTACAGTGTTGTACTGCTGGCTCCTATTCATGCTGGGATCTGTTGTTACCCCCAGATCCTTTTCATTCGTAGTAATGGTCAGGTTAGCGATGCCCAGCCTGTAGGTGTGCTAGTGGTTCTTCCTTCCCAGATGCAGCACTTTGCATTTCTCTATGTTGAACCTCATCTGGTTCCGTTCTGCCTCTGCATAGGACATTAAAAAAAAATCTGCACTAATTTATCCTTCTGGTAGCACTATTTATGGTGTCTAGAACAATTGAGTTCTGCCTGCTCAATTGATATGATTTTTGGAACAATTGAGTTCTGCTCAGTCAATATGGTTTGGAACTGATTTGGCTAATTTGATCAGGAACACCAGAAATTATAACAAAAATGTGGTAGTTTTCCATCAACATGTCTGCCCAGGATGGGCATTGATCTGTGCCCCAGGCTGAGATCACTTTTGAATGACATGGTATAGTAGAGGGTGCAGACCTGTCCAATGTGCTTATGAGAGTCTACTATAGCCTCCCAGTGGGAGGACCTCGGGTACACATCTACTTTATGGAAATTGGGGGATCTCTCCCTACCTTGCTCTTCTGGCCTATTGGTTATGGTATCTTGTATGTATTTAACATAAGTCCATAAAGATGCATGCTAAATAAAGATGACAGCCTTTTTATTCGTCTTTTATACAAAGCAGTTACGCTCATTTTGTTAAATTGATTTCTAAATTAATTTTACTTTATTCAGTTCAACTCCTGTGTGTCGGCAAGACCCTAGAACAGTGGTAGAACCTTTGTAGACTCGAGGCACCCCTTGGAAAATGTCAGCTCTTTGTTTTCTTTTTCTTTTTTTACCACAAGAAAAACAATAGAGCAATTTTTCTTTTTGCAAAGACTTTGGAAAGACCACAGGTTAGAATATTGTTAACACTATGGATTCTCCTGTCTGAAATCTCTTAGATGTGTCCAGACAAGTGTGCAAGTGCAGTTTGCAGCACCTCAAAGCTGTTTAAGGTGCTGCAAACCACACATGGTGCATGTGCACCTGTTTGCCACACTGCTAATTTGCAACGTGGTGTCAGAATTTGACACCAGAAGATCCCAGTGTCAAAAAAACCCCCCAAACAACACTTAAAAAAAAGCAGGAATCACGTTTGCATACATAACAGTGCTCATGTTATGTGGCATCCTATGACACCTTAAAAGGACTTTAAAGCCACCCCAAAGTGCCATTGGGTCCTGGTTGAGATTCACTACCTTAGAATTACAGCTGTTGAACAGCTACCCATAGTATGCTAAATCCATGCACTTCGCTTTTAAAGTGTCATGGTAGAGTGCTGAGCTTTCTTCAGTTAAATAGCAACCTGGAATACATGGAAGGAGTTCACTTTAAGGTGCAGAGTGAGGATTGTTTACACTTTGGGAATATGAGAGAGGTCTTGAGGCCAGGGGAAGAACTTGGTTTCCTTTTTTTACATTAGTTTTGGATCTTTAAATTGAAGTCTACCTCATACAAGAGGGTCGCAAGGCTACATGCTTGTTTCCCCACCCCAACCCACCCCTTCAGAGGGCAGGGTTCCACTCAAGGTTTTCCAGTTTGGCAGTTTGCTTATCTAACAAAGATGGGCAGCCATCTTTGTGTCTGCTGTATCTCCACAGCTCTAAAGCAACAAATAGTTTCTACAATCTTAACTCATTTTCTTCGCTTTCACCTTCTAGAGCAGGAGCGGGCAATTATTTTGGGTGGAGGGCCACTTACTAAGTTTTGGCAAGCTGTCGCAGGCCACATGGGCCCTGCCCCTTGACTAAAGTCTTCCCCCTAATGCCCTGACCTTTGCCACCAGAAGTTCCTCCCCTTGTCCCTGGAATTACTCCTTTCAGCAAGGGGTTGTGGCATCTCTGAACCAGAAAAATACCATATTATATTCTAAAACACAGACATCTACAGCAGTGGTTATGAATCAGGGGTACATGTACCCCCAGGGGGTACGTGAAGCCTCATCAGGGATACATGAGATATTTCATACATTGTCTAACACAGATCAAAGGGCCTAAAAAAATAATTTCCCATTGAAAGGGGGTATGTGAAGTCTCACTCTGAGACCAAGGGGTATGTTGACTGAAAAAGGTTCAGAACCGCTGATCTACAGTATTCATTAATTTGATTTAAAAAAATATTTTTTTCCCAGTTTACATGTGTTTGTGTAGTGTACATAGAGGTGACTGCACAATAGCTTAAAATGAAGTCTTACTCCTGTATGTTGTGGGGGCTGGCTATAGGTTTGTGGGGGGGTTGTGGGTGCGTGGGTATGTGGGGTTAGAGCGCATATGTGTGTGGATATGTAGGGTGTGGGTGGGTATGGGGTTTGTGGAGGGCTCGGTGCCTAGGGTGTGTGAGGGGATGTGGGGAAGTCTGCCTGTATGGCAGTGCAAGGAGGTATGGGTACATGTGTATGGTGGGCTATGCGTGTGGGACTCAGCCTATGTACACACGTACACACACGTGCGTGCAGTCCCTTGCTCCCCGGACTGGTGATGCAGCCAGCACCCATGTGGTGCTGGAGCAGGGTGGGGGCAGAGTGTGCAATGACTGGGGGTGGGGCAGGGCTGGGCTGTTCAGTCCTGCTGAGGCTCCCCCTGGGTCCAACTTCCCCCAGCTCTTGTCAGCTCTGACAGGCTGCCAGGGCAGATAAATACTAATTTTCTAAATTTTGTAAATGCTCTGTGGACCAGATAGAATGGTCTGGCAGGGCAGATGTGGCCTGTGGGCCAAATTTTGTCCGCCCCTGTTCTAAAGCAAGAGCTATATTCTTCCTGTGAGCTGCCCTTAGAAAGCTGCATAGCTTTTCTTTCAGTTTAGGAATGTGTCATAGTCTGGCTTTGCAAAAGTGAACACTCCCCCACCCCTCCCAAAAAAAAGTAAAACAGCCTTGGAAACATGATCACAAGATACTTCCAGAGATTTCAAGTAGGACTTCAGTGTTAAAAGCATTCTGACCTGTTATGGTCTTTTTGCGTTCTTTGCAACGTAACAAATGCTCTATTTCTTTAGTCAAAAAATACATGTAACCCCAGAGTTGGCATTTTCCAACGGGTACCTTGAGTCTATAAAAAGGCTGAGAACCACTGCCCTAATATGTATATTTTTGCAGTGTTTTATTTGGTGTATGAATGTCTAGTCTATATTTTGCAAGCCTATAAATCCCAAGAAACAAAAATAAAAATTTAGCATGTGAAAATCCAAACAAGGATGAGGAATTACTTAATGGGTTTGGATCTGATATCTGATGGACAAAATAATTCTGATAAGATGTGGATAAAATGATAACACTAAATTACCATGTTCTTTCTTTTTTTGAAATTATTTGTAGCATAGAATCTGACGTACAAGAAGAGCAGGTAAGTAGTTTTTCTCTTTGCCTAATCTTCTAGATTTTCACCACACCTTTCTTGGCGCAAAAACCTTTATGATCTTCACTCAGGAGTAATCTAAGAGTTTGCAGTTAAAACAGGCTCACCCTAGTGGAGAGGCTGCTTACTTTAGCAAAATAATTCTTTCAGCTGTCAGCCAGAGGACTTCTCTTACAGTACAACTACATCCTAACAAAGATGTTGCCAGATTAGCTACATCAGTCAGGGGTCTGATCTGTTATTTTAAGGAGTAGACCAAGCCCTGTTGTCCAAATTAAATCTTTCTTCTACCCTGTAGAGATGGGTTCAGAAAAGAAACTACACAAACGCATTTGGATATTCTGTGTAGTCTGTCTGCACAAATAATTTCAGTCAGTCGGGTCTTGCCCTGTTTTAATTGTAAGCATCTTTTATTTTGTTTGCTTCCTTAATTTCAAAGCAGAAAACATGTCCAGTTGTGTTCTTCCTGCCTTATCTGCCATCCCCAAAACTAAAGAGTCTGTGACTGAGTCTCAAGGGACAGTATTGGATGAGTGCTGGCAATAAGACCAGCTCTGCAGGGCTAATGCTTGTGAATGTTATTTTTGTTGGTAAATTTAAATATGATTTGGTAATTCACACAAAGCAGAAATTGCAAGATGATGCCATTCCTGTAGTCACTTTCTAAGCATAAACAGTCATTAGAACTAATGCAGCGGTACAGTGTTGCTTCATATACTATCTCAGTATTGTACTGGTGATCTAAAAATGTGAAATGAATGCCACAGGAGCCCAGGTGAAATAAGTGTCAGTTGTGGGGATCGGTGTTACAGGCATATGGATAAATGTCAAGGAAGAGAACAGGAGTATTAGGAGAACATCAGAGCTACTTATTGAATGAAGTTGGCATGACATTTGGTGTTCTTAACCAAATCCTCCCAGGCTGCACAGCTGGGAACATTTAACTTTAAACAATCCCCATAGCTCTGGGGAGAAAGGGATGTAGGAGGGTGCAATGGCTGAACTGAAAGGTTTACAGTCCTCTATGTGCCATAGAGACCAACTGAAGCACTGACTTGGACATTTATGGACAGTCTGGAGGTGTGGCAGGGCCACAGTCAGTCGATCCAAAGATCCTGTACAGGGTTGAAGCAGGTCTTACTGGTACTGCATTGGGGTTTTCTATTGGGTAACCAAATTTAAAGAATGGGGTTTTTTTAATGCTTCATACTTGTTTTTCTTAGGGAGCCTGTTGCTTCTGTCTGTGCAGGCACTTCATGACCTACCTTTGGGTTAGTGGGGTGGGTTCAGCGTCCCACATCAGGATTCTGGTTCTCTGTAAGAGCAACTTGCAAATGGAGACAGTGTTAGTTATACTCGGTGATTTTGTTTTGTGTCTGTTGCTGGACAGGCTGTAAATATTGCCCATCTGTGATGGGCCGGCTTCAGGGACGATGCTTAAGGGCAACCAGCACGGTTTCATTAGGGGCAGGTCTTGTCAGACCAACCTGATTGCCTTTTATGATCAGGTC
>NW_017728912.1:34673701-34676547 GCF_001723895.1 Crocodylus porosus
GACTGTCTATAAACTCACTAGGGGGGACCAGAAGGGTTTAGGGGAGACACTGTTTCCCCTAGCGCCTCATGGCATGACAAGGAACAATGGACACAAGTTATTAGAGTAGATTTAGATTAGACATCCGCAAGAACTACTTCACAGTTAGGGTGGCTAGGATCTGGAACCAACTTCCAAGGGAAGTGGTGCTGGCTCCTACACTGGGGGTCTTTAACAAGAGGCTGGATGCCTACCTGGCTGGACTCATTTGAGCCCAGTCTTTTTCTCCCGCCCAGGCAGGGGGTCGGGCTTGAAGATCTACAAGGTCTCTTCCGACCCGACTTCTGTGATTCTATAAACCAGCAGCGCACCTTGTGTTTTTTTCTGAAAGGTTTGATGGAAGGTCCTGTTTACACGGTTGCTCACAACAACTCTTCAGGCAAGGAGCTTGTTTCTTAAGCAAGCTGCCTAGGAAATGGAGGAGCCCTTTGAGGGTGGAGGGTCCCAGTTGCTAGCAGGAATGTTGAAGTGGAGAAAACAGGGTGAGCAATACCAACTAATTGTTTCTGTTTCTAATGATGTAGGATCAGCTGTCTGGACCAGGAAACTTGCAGATATGTCAACTGTGCCAAGAGGAAGGCAGCCTAACCAAAAGAAAGGTATCTTATAATGGGGGAAATGAGGGGGGCTTGTGTGCCTGCTTCAGACAGCCTAATGGCATATTTGTTCCCTGCCTCTAATGATGTGGGGACCAGAAAATAAAAGAGCTCCTAGGATTCCTCAAAGAGTTGCTTTCTCTTTGCTGACTCCCCTCCCCCCACTTTCCCCAACAGCACAGTCAGTCTTATCCTTTGCTTGATTTTCCTGGTTTCTGCTAGAAAATCAGTCAAAATTTGAGACCGTGAATGTCAGCTTTCTGTTGCTTTATTTTTCCCACTGCTTTCTTTTGCTCCCTCCTTCTTCTGCCTCCTTTTTTGTCTTGGTTCCTCTCTTTGCCCTTGCTCTTTCTACCTGGTCATTTCTTCCCCCACTGTTTCTTTCTTCACACTTCTTCCCCTCCTCCCTCCTGTCCCAGCACTTTCCCAAAATTATGGAAATGATGCCAAATGAGCCTGACCTCAGCTAGAGGAAACAGTGTGCCAGTTAGATTAGCTTGCTTTTCTCAAGGCTGCCATGCCATGTGTCTTATGTAGAGCTAGTGAACTATCCCCAAATGCCCTGTAATATGGAGAACCTGTACTCAAGGGAGATGGAGAAAGATCCTACTGTCCCCCACCCTGCTGTAGTGAAGAAGACATGTCAACAACACTGGGAGATGTACCTAGTCCCTCCTGTAGTTGGCATCTTTTCCTGAGGACAGCAAAAATTTGTTGTTGGTTAGAGGGGACCTTGCATTGAACTGCTGTTTTCATAAAGGTGGTGTAAACTGTGCTCTCATCATGAGTACTTAAGACTGAATTTGAAAGGTTTCCCCCCCGCCAATCTCCAAGACCTGAACGGAGGGTTCTGTCCATCCCCTGTAATCCCAGCAATATTGTTCTGCAGGAGACTGAGCAAGGAGTTGCCTCCTTGTCTGTGTGGTGTTGGTCAGGGCAGGACAGTGCACTAAAGCAGCCATCAGTTTTCAGCAGTTTGGTTCAGGATAGGTCCTTTTAATAATTGAATACAGATTTTTTTTTTTTTTTTTTTTCCAATTTGCCTTTGGGAAACATTCAAGTTAAGGTGTGCTAATACCACCACTCTGTAACTTCCCAAGTGTATGCAAATGCTTGTTTTTCTGGGTTATATACACTCCTGTTGAGCAGCTATTGTTCAGGTGTGTCAAATATATAGCCCAGGGACCAGATTTGGCCCCCCATGGAGTTGCTGTATCTAGTCCACTGGGCTATCAGCAGGCCACCAGAAATTGGGGGCCTGGCCAGAGGGAGTGGCTTGCTGCAGAATCGGGAGCCTTTAGGCAGTGGTGGACATGTTGATCATCTTCAGGAAGGCAAGCAAGGATTTATACAGCTCCGGTTGTTCTCTGGCTGCTTTGCCCATTGCTGCTGCAGCTCCAGCTCCTTGGCTGCCATGGACATGTGATGGTGTGACAGCTCAAGGATGGGGCATGGAGTAAGAGCTGGAGCTATGTTACTTGCCCTGTGCCAGAGCCAGAGCTGCTACCAGCATTGGCCCATGCCCCATGTCAGAGCTGGAGCTGCTGCCACTGCATGCCCCAGGCTGGATCAAGCCCACAAGGAGCCCTACTGTTCACATCCAGCCAAGGGTACAAGGTGGGCTTGACATTCCTCCTCTAAGTTTGTTTATACATCTAATGTACAAATGTCTATTTGTCAGGGCTGTGCAAAGCCTTGGTCCCTGATTCGCAGAGATTCAGCCTGATTTGGTGGCCAAATCTCCAAATCCAAACTGAAGTTTGCCAGTGACACCAAGCTCTGGGGTAAAGGATCCACACCTAAGGACAGGAGGGTGATCCAGGCAAATCTTGACAGGCTCATGAAATAGGCGGACAAGAACCTGATGGTGTTCAACACCAAAAAATGCGAGGTTCTCCACCTTGGGAGGAAAAACCTGCAGCATGCTTATAGGCTCAGCAGTGCTACGCTGGTTGGCAGTACAGATGAAAGGGACTTGGGGTCATGGTTGACCACAAGATGAACATGAGCCTTCAGTGTGATGCTGCGGCTAGTAAAGCAAGCAGAATGCTGGCTTGCATCCGTAGATGCTTTTCAAGCAAATCCCGGGACGTCATTCTCCCCTTGTACTCGGCCTTGGTGAAGCCGCAGCTGGAGTACTGCGTCCAGTTTTGGGCTCCACAATTCAAAAAGGATGTGGAGAAGCTTGAGAGAGTCCAGAAGAGAGCCACG
>NW_017728912.1:34676647-34681900 GCF_001723895.1 Crocodylus porosus
TGAAGCCGCAGCTGGAGTACTGCGTCCAGTTTTGGGCTCCACAATTCAAAAAGGATGTGGAGAAGCTTGAGAGAGTCCAGAAGAGAGCCACGCGCATGATCAGAGGTCAGGAAAACGGACCTTATGATGACAGGCTGAAAGTAATGGAGCTATTCAGCCTGGAAAAGCACAGGCTCGGGTGATCTGGTAGCCACCTATAAGTTTATCAGGGGTGTTCACCAGGATCTGGGGAAACATCTGTTCAGCAGAGCACCCCAAGGGATGACAAGATCAAACGGTCGCAAACTCCATTGCGACTGATTCAGGCTGGACAGAACGAAGAACTTCTTCACTGTCTGAGCGCCCAAAGTTTGGAACAGACTGCTGCCTGAGGCGGTTCAAGCACCCACTTTGAACGCCTTCAAGACATTTGAATGTTTATCTTGCTGGGATCCTATGATCCCTGCTGACTTCCTGCCCCTGGGGCAGGGGGCTGGACTCAATGATCCTCTGGGGTCCCTTCCAGCCCAAATGTCTATGAAATCAGGAGACCCTTTAATCTCTCCGAATCGGATTGGAACCCTTCAAATCGATTTGGAAAGATTCAGACAAAGACGGCTTTAAATGTTTTTTTCCTACATGCCTCTAGGTAGCAGGCGGCTTGTGAGTGCTGCAATGCTGGGGCACATGGAGCGTCCCACAGAAGCACGGGGGGTTTCCCAGTGTGCTCAACAGCAGACCCAGAAGTGTACCAGAAGCACTTTTGGGTCTGCTGGGCAGCGTACTGGGGGGCCCCCCCTTCCCCCCAGCTCAGTGACTGGTGCCTCCTGTGTTGGGCATGGGGACACCTGGGGTCCCTCCATGGCCAATCGCCGAGCCAAGGAGACGCAGGGGGGTTCCCCTGGATGCTCTGCGGCAGACCTGGAAGTAAACAGGAAGTAGTTCCGGTCCACTTCCAGGTTCACCACCGAGCACCCCCCACAAGCACACTCCTGTGGGACGCTCCATGTGCCCCACCATCACAGCGTTCACAAGCTGAGCCTGCTACCTTAAGGTATGTAGAAAAACCTTTTAAAGCTGTGTTTTTCTCCAAATCAGCATCCAATCTTCGGATTCAGATTCAGCCGTACTGAATCTGGGACAGTGATCTGAATCAATTAATTGAATCACTGTCCCTGATTTGAGCCAGATCCAAATCGAATAGGGCCTGCTTCGCACACCCCTAACGTTTTTTGTATGTCAAAAGATTTCAGGGGTTTGCATGTAGCTGCAGGTTTTTATTAGCTTGTATTTACTAACATTTGAATGTTCAAGAATTAGTATTTTAAATTATTTTACTAGAAGTCTTGCCTTACTTATCTGACAGACTTGCAAAACAATCTCCAGTTCAAAGTGAGCAAAACAGTATGAGAATGAAAGAGAACAAGCTGCTTTTGTACGCAGTTCAGGATGCTCGCTCTGGCAGTTATGAAAAGCCTTGGTTTGACTTTTTTTTTTTTTTTTTTTTTTTAAGCATCTTTTGTTTGTTTTTAGTCTGGAAACTAGGAAAGATGCCAAAGAACCCCTCTCATCCTTGGGAAAGGAATTACCCTTTTGTTGCTGACAAGTTGGGGGTTCACAATGGCTGGTATCTGCATGAGAGGAATATGGAACCTTCTGTCCCAACCTACATATATATATAGAGAGAGAGACTGTGTTGGCCATGTGCACAGTAGGGAGGCACCAATGGATGCTCCACACGGTCTTTGTGCCTAGGTGGCTGTCATCTCACTAACAGAAGGGGTTTTTTCTCCCTCCTTTATTCTTTTTCAGAATGTTTGCAAGAACTGTGGTGGGATCTTCTGTGAGGCCTGTTCAGCAAATGAACTGCCCCTTCCATCTAGCATCAACCCTGAGCGTGTGTGCAACCCGTGTCACAAGATGTTGATACAACAATATTCAACAAGCCCATCTGAGGATGCAGGACATGGACAGTGATGCACAAATAGAGCATGTTAGAGCCATAACTGTTGTAACTTTTGCTCAGCTCTGGAGCTGTAATAGGAGTTTTTCGAGAAGAATCATTTTCTGTGCTTGTGTGGTCAGAAAAAGGAAGTACTTTTATCATACTTACAGTCTTTCTCAGAACTGTAAACATTTAAATAACTGGTCTGAGCCCTCCTTATGGAAAGTATGCTAGTTTTCAGGATGAGCTTGTGGCGGGGGTTGAGAGCCATTTGGAGTCTCATGTCAGAGTAGCTTTAACTTATGTAACAAAGTAATTGCCAGAAGAAGTAAAAATGCAAGTCTTCAAATCAATAAGGGTCACTTCCTCAAGGAAGGCAGAATGAAACATAACTGAACATACAATGGTGATTTTGCTTGAAATACCTGTTCCTTTTTCCCTTCTGCCATTAGCAGTTCTGCTAAACTGATACTTCAGCCAGGCAAAAAATGCACTACAGAAGTGGGAATTAAAAATGTATTTTGGCCCAGTCATTTCTTGAGTTAAATCCCCCAGTGGCCACTTATGTTGGGCTGTGTGGAGTAACTTCAAAAGTTCCAAGAGGAAAGTTCTCAAGGGATCTTTCTTTTGTCATCTTTTGGAGGCCTGTATATGATATGAGAATTGAATGACAACCTTTTTGTCCAGCACAGAATGTTTAAGTCTTCACAGAAAAATGTTCCACTTGTATTTTAAATACAGGGTTTAAAAGAAAATAACTGAACTTTCTAGTGGAGGCTGTCACTGTGATGTAGACTAAAAGCACAAGATTTTGGAAGTTGTGACCATACTAGAGATGGTAAATCTGTGTTCTGTCTTGATCGGATAATTAGAGTAACTTGATTTCTAAATATGCAAGTGCATAATACTACTCCATTATTTAAACCAAATGTTTAGGGCCAGGACTATGCATTCTGTCCCACCATACAGCAGTTAACTTTTAAACTGTTTTTTGGTTAATAATTATATCTGATTACTGAAGCAATAATAACCTGTTTTACTAAGAGGCTGTCAGAGTAAAGCCTGACCACAAGGTGGTGGTTACTAGCCGGTAGCTCAGAAATGCTAATTTGAAACTCATGTTCAGTACATTTTACAGCTCCTGCTGCATCAGAATATCAGGTAAGATGTAGAAGCCTTTAAAGTGACTATTCCAAAAAGGGGCAGCTGCCTTCTAAAATCTACAGCCATCTGTGGGAATATAGTCAGACTGTCATAGTTTTTATTTGATGTACTTTTTACTGGAAGCTTAAGTTAAGCATTTGAGACTGCAGAATGTACTGTAACCTGTAAAGACTGATATATGTATATTTATATATGTGGGTGTTTGCATTTTTGTACAAAACTGTATTTTTAGGAAAAATTTTTTTCCTTAAAGGGGATTATTTAGAAATTATATTGGTTAGAATTTAAACTTAAAAACAGCACAATGTGTAGATCAGAGTTCAGCATACTTGCTTGGAGTGGTGATGCTATTTCTCAGTATGTACTCTGCTTTGACTCCACAGGATGAATAAAAGGAGTTAGATGGGCTTTTTTGAAAGGAGCTCTAACCACAGGTATTTGGGTATGGAACAGATCAGAAGATGAACTTGACATGGTTTCCCTTATTCTGATACTTTACCCATTAGGGATAGTAGTTATCCCCATTAGATTAGTAGTTAGAATAGATGCATTTCCCTGCAGTTGACCACATTCACTTAGAATGGGATACAAGTTGTGAAAGACTCCAAATCCAAAGCTATTTTACCTCCTAGGATCAAAGTGGGGAAAATGCAGCTTTCAGATTTTAACCTCTTTCCCAGGCAGATAGTTCTTGTACTTCGTCATCCATGTGGAGTCGGGTAAATGGAAACGATGCTAAACTAATGAATCTTTATCCTGAAGATAAGATTGCTTCTGGGTGGGTAAATTAATCAATGATGCACTGTACCGGGTTCCAGGACTGAAACCTGATATTTGAATTAAGTTAATTTTGCTTTTCTGGCAGGGTCACTTGGAAAATAAATTGAAATGTAAACAATGCTAACAGCCTTTGGGTATTAAACTGGAAACACCATCATTCTTAATGCTGACATGTCCACATTTCCCTTGTAATTAGCTCTAAGATGGTAGTAGATTGATTATGCCTCCTTTACAGTCACAAAAAAGAAAATATGCTGCTACACTTATTACATTTTATGTTGCAACTAATGTCTTAATACTAAAAGCAGGATCAGATCATTTTATTAAATAAGCAAATTATTTATGCAAAATCTTTTATTGGTTGTTTTTTTTTTTTTTTTTAAAGGAGTTTATTTCAGCCTACAGCTATTACCAGTTGTTTACATATTTTGTTTGAAGCTTAAATTCTTGCAAGGAAAACATTAAAAAGGTAGATTACAATGTAAATTTGTTATGGCAGTAGCAGTTGCCTCTTCTGTGACTTCTGGTATTTGACTTGATTGTCTCCACTTTAAATACTGACTATTTTAATTTATGATGCTATACAAGGTAAATTATCCAAGCATGTTTGTTCAGGTCTGGCTTGAAAGTGTAGCTTTTGGGTTCATTCCTTGAAACCTGAGTGAGAGAGGAGGTTTTCTGGCACAAAATAAACTGTTTAAAAGCATCTTTCTACCACCTGTGTTTATTTCTGTTCTGCACTTGTTCCTACTTTGAACAAAAAAGCAAGCTAACTTTTATCATTAACAGAAGACTTGTACATGACTGAGTATTCTGTTCATCAGTTCAGCTCCTTGTCTATGTAGTGTCACCACCAGCTTATCCTCAAGGCTGTTAGTATAGTTAGTCTGAAGTTGGGCAGAAGGTAGGGGAGGGGCAGCACCTTCAAGATAAACTGGTTCAGAGAGATGCAGACAATAACCTACTTAGCATCTGACTAAACATATAGCTAAGTAGGTTATTATCTGCAAAAGTTTGTGTCTGAACCAAGGTAGTCTGTAAGGTGCCACCCTCCCTTATTTTCTGCCTGCTTGTATGTTTGTGTATGGCTGACTTCACAGCCCCCCATGATATTTTAACAATTTCAGCATCTGTTCTCATCCATACAGCATGGAACCTGGAAAAAGGTTCATCCATGCTATAGCTTAACAGTTGCCATTGGTGACTGCTGAAGGCATTGTGAAGAACTCTGATGAAAATATTTTCAGGTTTGTCATTGCCAAATCCTTGGCTGTCTCTACTTTCTCTTTACTGACCTTGTAGCCACAAGCGGCAATGGACTTTTGCCAAATCTTCATCAGCGACTTACTGGAAGGAGCTTGACAGTCTGTCATGCCTCTAGGATA
>NW_017728912.1:34682000-34685482 GCF_001723895.1 Crocodylus porosus
AATTCAAAAAGGATGTGGAGAAGCTTGAGAGAGTCCAGAGGAGAGCCACGCGCATGATCAGAGGTCAGGAAAACAGACCTTATGATGACAGGCTGAGAGCCATGGGACTCTTCAGGTTGGAAAAGCGCAGGATCAGGGGTGATCTTGTGGCCACCTATAAGTTTATAACGAGTGCTCACCAGGAACATCTGTTCACCAGAGCACCCAAGGGATGACAAGATCGAACGGTCACAAACTCCGCTGTAACCGATTCAGGCTGGACATAAGGATGAATTTCTTTACTGTCTGAGCCCCCACGGTTTGGAATAGCACCCACTTTGAACACCTTCAAGACGTATTTGGATGCTTATCTTGCTGGGATCCTATGATCCTGCAGGGGGCTGGACTCGATGATCCTCCAGGGTCCCTTCCAGCCCTGATGTCTATGAATCACAATAGCTGTGTGGAAGCTTGCAAGCCCTAACACACTGTGGCCAACCAGTTTCGTTGGTGTGGGACGGCTAATAACAACCATGGCTATACACAAGGTGTGCAAAGCCATACTGCAAGAGCTAAGATGTGCTCTGGTAACCACAGGAGTAGGTTACCATATATCTGGGTTTTCCCAGACAAGTCCTCTTTTTGGGTCCTCCCATTTCCATGCAGATATTTAAAAAAAAAAAAAAAAATATATGAACAAATGCCCAGGATTTCGCTGGTACAACTGCATTTCCCAGCTTGCTCTAGTGGCCTGTGTGTTTACTAGGGATCCGAGTTTTCCATTTGCGGTAAAACATTGTCTCTTTAAAAGAAGAAACCGCATCTTTCCCCTTGCACATAGGCAGCCTTCCAAGTGCTGGTTGGGGTGATTGGAGGTGGGGGGGCACCATGTGTGTCTGTGCGCGCACATGGCTGGCATGTGGCCAGGCAGGGTGGTGGCCATGACAGGGGTGTAGGTGGTAGGGGATGGGTGTGTGAGGTGGGTGGGTCCAGTGTCCTGCAGCATTGGAGGATGGTGCAGTAGGGCATGGGGGAGGTACCTGCCCCTCCAGCAGGGGAAGAAGGCAGAGAGGGCCTGCTGGGAGTGGTGGGAAGCCAGCATTACTGGGGCTGGTGCCCGGGAGGGACTATAGCCAAGCTGCCTGGTGGGGTGCAGGAGCCCCAGCCCAGGATGGGGGGTGCCACAGGCCTCCCTTCAGCCCACACGGACTGGACTTGCTCTGCTGCCAACTGCATGAGCTGGAGCTGCCACAGCCTCTGCACTCAAGCCTGGTCAGAATGGGGTCAGCCTGGAGTCCCCTCTGGCAAGGGGCTGTGGGTCAGGAATAAGGGGCACAAGCAGGACTGGGGGTGTGGAGGGGAGCTGTGATTTGGGAGTGAGAGGCACTAGGGTGGGCAAGGGGCTGTGGGTTGAGACTGCAGGGCACTGGCAGCACCAGGGGGCTGTGGGTTGGGAGTGAGGGGCACCCCACACAACAGGTGTCCTCTTTTTTGCAAATGGAAATATGGTAACCTGACACGGGTCATGACCAGGTTTGAGTTCCCAAACTATGTCGGGGGGCATCAATGGAAACCATATCACCATTCTGTGCCCCCCTCCCCATAATGCCATGGAGGCTATCAATCACGAGGGGTCCTATTCCTTTATACTGCAGGAGCTGTGGCCTACTGGGGTCATTTCACCTACATCAGTGTTAGGTGGCTGAGACAGGTGCATGATGCCTGTCTGTTCAGGAATTCTGGTTTCCTAGAGATGATGAAGCAAGGGGAGTTTGCTGCCAGTGCTCATTGCTGCAGCAGACCCACTTCTCCCGACTCATAAAACCATATGCTCTACCTACTAAAAGAGCACTGCTGGATCTGGTGAGTGATCCGTGAGGATCAAGGGGAAGCTTGGTGACAGTGACCATGAACTGATCACTTTCTCTGTCCAATGCAGGGCAGGCAAAGGAGGATTTCTGTTTTACTGCAGGATATGCCTGCCCTGCTAGACATCCGTAAGTCTGTAGGCCCAAACGGAATGCAGCTGAGAGGCTTGAAGGAGCTAGCGGGCATCATGGTACACCTTATGGCAAAGATACTTGAAAATTCGTGACACTCGGGTGAGGTTCCGGAAGACTGGAAAAGAGCCAAGATGGTCCCCATTTTCAAGGAAGGATGATCCAGGGAATTACAGGCCAATCAGTCTGATGTCCATCCCTCTAAGTTTTTGAGAAAATCATCAAGGGATCCATCAGCAACAGGCACCAACATGGCTTTGTTACTGGCAGATCTTGCCTGACCAACCTTGTCTCCTTCTATGACCAGGTGATGCATTACCTGGACAAGGAAGACTAGGTTGATGTCATATATCTGGATTCCAAGAAAGCCTTTGACTTAGTCTCCCATGCTGTCTTCATGGTTAAGGTCGGGAGCTGCAGCCTCAATCATCTCATGGTCCAATGGCTGGGGAACTGGGTCCAGGGTCAGACCCAAAGCATACTAGTTGATGGGAATGAAACAACGTGGTGCAAGGTGATGAGTGGTGTCCCCCAGGGCTCAGTACTCAGGCCCATACTCTTCATCATCTTCATTAATGATCTGGATTCGGGCATCAGATGCGGACTGGCAAAGTTCACGGATGACACTAAACTATGGGGGAAGGCAGTCACACTGGAAGACAGGCTGGGGATGTGAGCATGTCCAGGTCAGTCAGTAAGGTAGGTGGACCAAAACTTGATGGCCTTCAACACAGAGAAGTGCAGGGTGCTCCACCTTGACAGGAAAAACCAGCAGCATACTTATAGGCTATGCTCACTAGCACCACGACCAAGAGAGACTTGGGGGTCTTGACTGATCACAAGATGAACATGAGCCACCAATGTGATGCTGTGGCTGGCAAAGCAAAGCAAACACTGGCATGTGTCCCTGGTTTGGCTTGAGATGCACTGGTAGATATCATATTCCTACTTTACTTGGCCTTAGAGGCTGCAACTGGAATATTGTGTCCAGTTTTGGGCCTTCCACTTCAGGAGGGATGTGGATAAGCTTGATAGAATCCAAAGGAGAGCCACCCACATGATCAAAGGCCAAGAGGGCACACCTTACGAGAAGAGGTTAAGGGACCTGGGACTTTTCAGCCTGGAGAAGAGAAGGTTCAAAGGGGACTTGGTGGCAACCTACAAGTATATAAGGGGGCAAGTATATAAGGGGGCATGCATCAAGACCTGGGAGAACAGTTGTTCACCAAAGCTCCTATAATGTACTAGGATAATAAGGTCTAATGGCCACAGACTCCTAGAAGGCCAATTTAGACTGTACATAAGAAAAAAAAAAACTTCTTTACAGTCTAGATGTCCATGGTCTGGAGCAGACTCCCTCAGAGGTGGTGCAAGCACCTACTCTGGACTCATTCAAAAGGTGTTTGGATGTTTATCTTGCTGGGATCATTTGACCCCAGCAGACTTCCTGCCTATGGCAGGGAGGCTGGACTCGATCTCACAAGGTAACTTCCAGCCCCTAAT
>NW_017728912.1:34685627-34702934 GCF_001723895.1 Crocodylus porosus
TTTTTTTTTTTTTTAAATCACAAATTCACTCTTTAAAATACCCCAAAATACATGTCCTTCCACAATTAAAACAAAAGACAGAGTGACCAGTTGGGCAATGTTTTGCAATGCAATGTTAAAGCAGTTTGGAAGCCTACCAGTGTCTCTATCATCATAATAAAATAAATTCTAAATATCTATGTGTATTGATGTTTGCTTTTGGGTTTCTTATTAGTTAGAGCTCCCCAAGGCCCATACACCCAGCCCCTCAGAGGGCCCCTGCCGGACCGACATGCCCCCATGCATGATCCCAGTTCCCCCACAGGGGCCAAAGCCCCCTTGCACAGCCCACATGGCCTATAGCTCAGCAGCAGCACAGCTGTTGGGGCATTTGGGGCCTCCTGGCACAGCCCCCCAGGGTAGCATAGGGTAGCATGGCTCAGCCCTGGCTGCCTGGCACTGCTTGTGCCATGTCATGTGGGCCCAACCCAGCTTGATGCAGCACTGTGCACTTTCAGGCAGCTCCAAGCTGCTCAGTCAGTCACCCGGGGCCCTGCGCCACTCATGTGGACCGCCTGTTGCACCAGGCTGGGTCCTGCATGCACAGGCCCCATGCTCAATTGGGTTGGGCATGTCCAGACAACTGGCCCTGGTGGCAGCCTGCTTGGAGCAGCCAGATGTTTGGTGGGAAACTGAAGTAAAAGGCAGGCAGTGCCTGCTGGGAAGAGTGGGGGGGTGCACCTGCAGCTCAAGCTGTGGGTACACTAAGTCCCTATAGTACCCTTCCCCCCCTCCCCGACACCATCTGTGCTATAATGTACTAGGAGAGCACCTGGTGCTGCCCCTGATGTCTTTTGAGGCCCTAGCAGTAGTGAGTACTTTCTCTTCAACCCAAAAGCAATGAGATCCACCACCTCAGTACAGGTCCAGTTTGTAGATGGTTTTTAAAATGATCCTCTGGGCTCATCTCCAGGGAAGTAGATAGCACTTAGGTAACAGGTCCTGCTGTTTGCAGAGGTGCTAAAACATGCAGCAACCGGATGAGGTAAGTGGGAGGAGGATGTGCATACTCAGAGCACGCAAGCTGAGAAGCTATTGGTGCTCAGAGCCCAGCAGCAAACTGAAAATGCCCAGGTGCTCAAAGCCATCAACCCATGGGGGTGGGAGGGGATGTTGGCTTGCAATCCACACCACCCCTTGGGCAGTAGCATTCAGGCGGCTTGCAAATTTGCCCAGGGAACAGAGGAATGGGAAAGGCTGGACCCAGAGCAACCTGGGATGATGGAAGAATGAAAATAATATATTTAATTGGTGCAGAGTATCCACACAAATGCCTGGAATGACCTGGGCAAAACAAATCAAAGATAAACCTGTGCTGCAGTCACATAACTCTGAAACAGAGGGTGCTTATGGCAGCTTTAAAACATCTTAATCCAGGGACGTGCAGAATATGGCTCATGGCCCATCAACTGGCTGTATCTGGCCCCTGGCTGCCCCTGTGGTGCTCCACATGGGGATCTGCCCCACTCCAGAACACTGTTCCTCACCTACCCAAAGCCATATAGGAAGTTTTGGTGCTGTTGCAGGGGGAAGAGGGAGGGAAGCTGACCCATGCCTGTCTGGCCCATGACAGCTCATCAAAACTCCCTCTATGGCCCTCGGGCCCAAATAATTGCCCACCCCTGACTTAACTGACTGCTCTCATTTTAAGGGGTAGTATGTTAAGGTAACCTGTGCCAACATTCTCACCCTTCATCGAGATAGGCAGTGACCAGACTCACTCAGGACATTTCAATGGGAGAAGATATTCTTCCCCAAGCTGTTGGGGAAGAGTTGCTTTCTAGTGTTTGAAGAACAGCTTTTTACCACCCAGAGGGTTGACACGTTGCAAAGTCAAGAAAGTGATAATATCCAATCTCCACACAAAGATTCAACAGTTCTTTAGAACAGGGACTAAGTGTTTGCATTGCCTAGTAAAATAGGGCCCTGTTCCTAGATAATGGTACTTCATTTAAATAGTCACCCTCATCTTGAAATAAAACTTCTAGAACAGCACACTCGAAAAACCATTTTGAGTTGTTTCATCAAACCACAAACTGTCATTACTGAACTTCAGAAACATTTCTCAGAGTCCTCTACTTGATTTTTATTTTCAAATAGCAGCCTTTGTTTTCTTTAAGTATCCTAAATACTTGATTTGCAAGGACAGCTGTAATGCACTAGTGTTCCCTTTCAAACCAGATTAAGTTCCAGTCTGCTTCTTTGCTCAAAACACATTTAAAGACTAGAGGGGCAAGGGTTCTTGTGGGTGACATCTTTTCTTCGACCAATTGCATAGTTGGGATAGACTTAGACAGAAGAAAACACTGTATTCAAAAGCTTGTCTATCCCAGCAATGCTTGTCCAATAAAGGATATCACCCACAAAAATCCTTGCCTTTCACATACTTCCTGAACCATTATGGCAACAACACTGAAACTTTAAAAGAACTTGCCTCTTAGAAACTACAGAATAACAGCACACACTGTAGTGAATAGCCTGAAGCATTCTTTCCATTTGGAAAAGCTTTCCTTCATTACTCGCAGTTGCATTACTTTGATGTTTTGATGATGTTCAGATAAATACCAGAAGCGCTTTTTAATCCCTTTGCAGCTTATTACTTACTATAAGTTGTCCAATAGTTTCCTGGGACATTTTAATTTTTAGTAAGACAACAGAGCTTACTGAATGGGCAAAAAGACCTTACTATAGGAAAGTACAAGTGCCTATCCACAATATGAGTGGAAACAAAATTAGTTTCCTTATCATCAGAACAGCTTGTTCTTAAGGAGCAAAATGCAAGACCTTATTTTACCTACTATATAAAGTGGTGCATTCAACCTAGTTGTCTTGCTGTAAAGCACCTGAAAAAGATGGCAATGTTGTTACACAATATGCAATTTAAAAATTATCTGCTAAATGCAAGACAATAGTTTTAATGAAATGGTTGTGTAGCTGTCTTTGTGCACTTCATAGAAATATTCAAAAAAAAAAACCACTCACCTTCTACCTCAGGTTTTAGTTCGCTATTTAATTTCTATAAACTGAATGGACTGAGGCAATTTCAAAGTGTCCAACGGTATCCTAAAGCACAAAGGCCAAGGGCTGTTTGCTGCACACTAAGGAAAGCACTGTTGGAATGGTAGCTCTATGAGAGATACCATTTTGGACTCTTGTATTTGTCCTTCTGTCTTCTGTAATCAAACTTATAAAAAGTTATGCTCTAGCTTCAAAAGACTGGCTCTTTTATAGGTACATTTAACTGTTCAGATGGTGTTTACATATTACAAGATTCTCAGCAAGAACTGTTTTCTGATCCAACAGGCAGCTCAAATCAGAATTAAGCTGCTGAATTCTAATGCACAGGGGCTACCATTTCAGTTTTGGCAAAAACAGAACCAGACCTTCCTCTGACTGTACAGTATTAACAACTAGTATACGGCCAACTGTGGACCTTTTCCTGTTTTTACATCAGCCAAATCATGTACAGGATGTGAATGAAATTTATTATGCACTTCTTACACAAACCCAAATGACAGAATTTGATACAAGCTGCTTTTAAAGGCAATTCAGAAAGTGTCCTTTAGATTTTATCTTTGCTATCAGACAAAAATGCCTGTAATTCCACCTCTAGGTATGTGCGAATGAATTGCTGCTTGCTTTAGCCTAAAAAGAAAGAGGAAACAAATATTGAAGGTTAAGAGTAACATGTTGGCTTTTTAAATTCCAATCACCCTTCTTGTATACTCTCAGAGTATCCAAGTAGAACTGGCTTCAACAAGATCCTCCCCCCATTAAACAATAATTTGCAGATTGTGAGGAGAAATCCAAACTTTGTCTAAGCCAAAATGCCACGGAAACATTTGGCTCTTCAAAAGGATGTGAACATACGTGGACAAGAGGAAGGTGCATGTATAAGCTAAATCCAATCACCTTCTTCACATTAAATAGATTTCAACAAGACTGCATACAATGCAACGCCCACTGAACTGTTCATAAACAGTAATTAAACATTCCTCTGAGATCTTATGGGAAATGCTTAGTGAGATACAGAACTATTGCCTGACACAAATACCCATAAAGGCAATCCTTAAAACTGTGTCTAGCATAGGTGTTTGCTATCTCCAGCAAAGCATTGTTCTATCCTTGGCAGTCTGATAGAACTGGTATGTGCCTGAGCTGGCCCCCCAGTCAGCACAGGTGAAATTCATAACACCTGGTTGTTTCAGATAGCTATCTGTCTGATTGTTATCACTGATGAGGTAGGAAATTTTACCTTCATGACCAATGGAGACTGGATGTACTATTGCCCCTTCAAATACATTGCTTCATTTTGATCCACCTGCCTCTAAATTGAGTGCAGTGCTGGCAACAGCTTGGATCAAAATGTATCTAAGCAAACATCTTGTCAGGCTTTTCATAATTCAGCAGTAGGTTCTGAATCCTTCTTTCCACTGTGCCTGGACAGTGAGCCAGCCTGATGGAGTCCATGGGACAAACCAACGTAACTGGTGTTCTAGGACTCAGATGGAAGAAAACAGATGACTCCTGAGGAGCTTGTGGGTGGTGCCATTTGGCTCTCATGACCAGAAAAAGGGGGTTGAGGTATCTTAAAGGTTATTTTGGAGTTCTTGCTGATAGAGGTAGTTGCCCCTACTGAACACAGGAGACTCCTGTCCTGTTCTCAAGTTCTAGAGTTCTGGCAGAAAACTTTGGATTTTCTCTAACTTTTTCTGCAAAATCTAAGCTTATTTAATAGCTTTTAAAGTAGAACCTTTGGAACACATTTGCTGCATTGTTTATAAATTCAGGTAACCAACTTGAGGCACTCTTCTTTGAGCATTCTGACATAAGCTTTAAGAGTTTGGTGCTAATAATGCCAAGGTCACAGGTTTGATCCCTAGTTGGACTAGATGAGAGGCAGGCAATGTTTTTTGGCCAAAGTGCTGAAAAAAAATACACATCTACCTTGAAAGGTGCCAGAGTGCCAACCTGCCGGAGCTGAAGCAGCAGTTTGCAGCCCCCCAGCTGCAGCCAGCCCACTAAGCCCAGTCTGCTTGCAGCAGGGCTTGCAGTCTCCCAGCCACCTGCTGGGAGCAGCCTGGGCTCTGTGGTTGGCAGCAGCCATTTAAAGCCCAGGCTGGCAGTCGTGTGCTGAGCAAAATGGCCTTGTGCACCACGCTCAGCATGCGGGCTGAGGGGGCTACTGACCCCTGGACTAGATGATTTCTTAAGGTCCCATCCAACCTTACTTCTCTATGAAACTAACTGGTGTTAAACATGCAAAGCAGCATATAGCATTGTGTTTTATATAAGCATGTAAATTAAGAGTCAGCTTGCCCACCTTTGGAAAATGCAGGTATCACAAGGATGGGGGATTTAATACACTTACCTACCAAGGGGTTGTGCCACTGTCACCGGGAATTTTTGTTTGGATATGAATTCAGGAACAATTCAATATATCTATGCTCTGGAAAGAAATTAAACAAAAAAAGTTTAGTTTATTAAGCTTCAACACCAAGATTAAATACCTTATTTACCTGAATCCAAGATTATTTAGAATTTAAGACAACCTCCCCCAGATGATTATATACATATATACACACACATACATACATATATATGCAAAATTGTAAAACTTGTTATAATTTTTCATGTAAATAATCTAATTATTCATCCCACCTCTCATTGCTGTGGCAGGGAAAGCAGTGATGGGGGTCCAGGGGCAAGACCCCTTCCCCTTGTCCCAATATGCCTGCCCCTGCCTCTGCATCCCATCCCTTCCTGTCCCCGCTACCTTCTACTCCTCCTGCAGCCTTCCCTCCCCGCCCCCCATATGCTGCAGGTCTACTCTTCCGGGGCAGACAGCAGCAATGCAACCTTAGCTCGGCCCAGCTCACCATGGAGAAGCAGTAGCAGCGGCTCCCTACTGGGCATGGCTGCTGCAAAGAAGGCCAGAGCAGAAGGTGAGGAAGGGAGCAAGGGGAATGGAAGGGAGGGTTGCAGGTCCCATCCTTACCTCCAATTTCCCCTGCACTTCAACTGGCATGTCCCATCCCACAACCAAACAAGCTATTCCTGCCTGTGGCAGGCAGCTGCTGCTGCTTGCCCTGGCCTGGTTCTTGAATCCAAGACAAAGCTATTTTTCCTCTAGGCCGATTTGGCAGGGGAGACAGCGTCTTGAATTTGAGTGAATAGATTACACATAGAGCATGTAACCAGGCACAGAATCATAGAAAAACAGGGCTGCAAGGGACCTCAGGATATCTAGTCCAACTTTCTGCTCAAGGCAAGACCACCCTTGTCTAAAACATCCCATCCAAATACAATTTAGCACTGCAAGATAAAACATTTCAGCCTCTAGAAGTGGAAGAAATATGCTGTATCAGTAAACAGCCCAACACCAGACAAGTACTTCCAGATTACTGGAGATGAAAGTTTTAAAAATGTAGTGACATCCAGCAGGCACAGAAGCATGAACTCTACTTACGCATGTGTGACCTGTCCTTGACCATAGCAGCAACCGCATCCTTATGGCTCTTAAAGTGAACATCTGCTTCTCCTGTAGCCTTCCCACTGGAATTATATTCCATGGTAATCTTTACAGGTTTCAGAGGAGCAAGAAACTGAATGAAAACACAAATGGAAGATCAAATACATAGCCTGTTTGATGCTGATCAGGTAAAAGTCTTGAAGTCAAGAGGAACCAATGGCAAGAACAAAGTGGCCTTTAACTCTCAAGCTTACTGTTTCAAACCTCATAGTTTCTCTATTTGATAGAATTAAGTGGTTTCAAATTTTTTTACTATTTCACATGGGAACTTAAATCAGCTTACACAAAGAAAGATGGGTGATCATTTCATTATGATTTAAGTTCTTTAAGGAATAAAGCAATCATGTTTATCAGTTGCCACTGAAGAGTTCAAAGCTGGAATTCCATGCTTCCTGTCTCTCTTTAGGTAAACTGTATTCTACGTTGTTCTTCTCCAGAAAACCATAAACATCCAATAGCTATAGCTTTACATTGTGACAGGCTTTGGATACGCTCTGAAACCAAGCGGATCTGGTAACAGTTGCGAAAGTTTGTTTTCTTTCCATCTTTCTTTCAGTGCACATCATTCACAGGAGTCATCTGCACAGAAGCTTCTATAGAAGATTTGGTAAACAAGAGAATTGAGCCTCAGGCCAGCTTGCTTCCTGCTACCATAAAGGCTGTTTTTCAGTTCTCCATTATGAAAATACACACATCTACGCACACAAGATAGTCCATCCAACCTTTACGCTGCAGGTAATCCTTGACATCTGTTCTTTACTTAACTGTGCACATTCCCCAACTGAAGCTTTGCTCTAGTCCCCTCTTTGTCTCTGGCATTCCAACCACCTTTACCTTCCCCAACCCACTGGCCTCTTGCTAAGAGAACTATTATGTCAGAAATAACTTAGCAACATCTCAGGACCCAGCCACAATTTAGAACAGTTAGTTGTTTAGCATCAGAACAATGTCTGCTATCTTAGCACACCAATCTTGCTCAAGCCTTTGGGTTCTGCCACAAAATAATTGTCAAATAATTTAATATACAGGATTAGCATCTCTCAGCAATGAAAGAATTCCCTTGCATTATAGTAAACTGGATTTACATCAGTAGCCTCAAGTGTGAAAAAGACTATGCATTTACCCAAGCTCAATGTGAGAAATGCTCATTAAGCACACAGCACTTTCAGTAGTGCTGGAAGCTCCAAAATTAACTACCTTCTGTTACTTTCAAGGCCTCTAAGTTTTTAGGATATTGATAACTAATAAAAGCCTTAACAATGAGGAGAGAACAGCCAAGAAACATGTCTCCTGCCTTTTTCAAGGCCTTTTAACAGCTACTTTTGCTTCATAGTTCTTGGTGCCCATTAGCATACAGTTAAATGGATTACAGTTAAGTTAAAGACAATAGGTCTGAAAGATGTTATGCATTTAATAGCTTATGCATGTAACTGGTAATGAGATAAGAGATGTTTGTTATTATGTAACCAATAGGTGACGGGGACTGATGTGTTACGCTGTTAAGCAAATTAAACATTTATCTAATATGCATATGCCTGGAACATGGCATACCCCGCAGCTTACCACAGGTCAAATTACTTGTAACACAGGGTGCCAGAGAAATTTAAGACCGAGGCTTTCTTATCCAAAAGAGAACATTTTAAAGATCTTCATGGTACACAACACATCTTTACCCAAAAAAACCAAACACACATCAATAAACGTGACATTCTACTTAAGGTATAGGGATTTCATTAGCTAGTGAATCTGTTCCACTCATCTTCCTCCAACCTGGGCTTGATTTCCGCTCATAGGTTCAAAATCCACCTATTTCTTGATTTTCTGACCTCACAGAACTGTTTTTAGGTACCATCCACTTAAGGTACAGACTGGCATTTTATTCCAGCGCTAAAAAATGTTGTGAGAATGGATGCATACAGGCAGTCCAGTCACCTGGCTAGAGAGCAAGTCACCTCAAAGACAAGCTCTCCAGCCATGGGGCAATGCAGAACTGCTTCTTTGCTCCCTCTCTCTGCCATGGCAGACAGCCTGTCTCCAGCTGATGTTACATGGAAATCAGCTGAAGGTAGCTGAGAGGAAAAAGGCAGCCCCTAGTTCTGGGCAGGGGCATGCTCCCTGCCTCTGCTCCTGCCCTCCATACAGGTAAGTCACAGCTGCGCTCACTGTCCCACCTGCTGCCTTGTGACTATGACCACTTCCATCCTGCCTATATCTGATAGCCCCAGTTGCTGGTCTGGAACCAATGAGGGTCCTAAAGTAACTTGACCAAGCCCAGGGTCTTGGGTTTACACTAAGTTACTTCTAACCTAAACATCTATTAGCAAGAGGTGAGCTGACTGGCAGGACCCAAAGGGTGATCCAGAACTGTGCAGAGAACAGGAAGCAGATGTGCCCATTGCTGGAACTACATGGAACTCCATTCAAACCATGGAAAGATACCTGCACCCCAATTAGCTAGTTAGCAGAATGGGAGCATTCCTCTATGGCTTCACCTATCTTAAGGCAACCCCTGGCATACAGCCAGCTCTGTTCAATGCTGGGGGGCATTAGCACTGTTACCTGAACAAGTCTGGAGACTCTCCCAGCATTCAAGCAGTAGCAGCAGGCTCCTCGCAGAGCTCCCTGACAGCTTGCCAATGGGAAGGCTAGCAGGGAGCCAGTGCTCTCCCTCCCTCCTCCTTGATGTGGGGGAAGGGAAGGAGAGTGGAAGACAATGGGATACTAAGTGCATCCCAGTACTGAGAGAGGCATACAGCCATTCAAGCTAATGTAAGAGGGGAGATCTGCCCAGCTGAAAGTGCTCGTCTCTTCTTTTTTTTTTTTTTTTTTTGCAGAGAAGCCACTTCTCCAACACAAATAAAAACCCTTAACCAACTGTTGCTACTTTCTTGTACCAGGAGAAAGGCTTTTTTCCCCAGCACAAAAGGTAACACCTATGCATAACCTTAGAAATGACACTGTGTGTTCTAAAGGCTGGAGTATTTAGAACAGAGGTTTAGCAATTCTTCATAAAGCTATACAATTTTATGGCTACATACGTTTATAATGTCTTGGGCACTAGCCTGGAATGGCAGGCCTCTCAGATGAACAAAATGCAGTAATAGATGGGGATTCCCACATTCCAAAGCATCCTCAGGCTTTTCACTTACTTCTCTGTAAGGTTCTGTAGAAGCCAACAAAAACAGTTACCTGCGTGCAGGCAAGCACATGAGAGGAAGCAACAGCATTTCAAAGAACAAAAGGTGAGAACTGACCATTCTCTCTCTCACTTTCAGAGGTTGTGTGTGGTCTTTGAGTCTTCCCCACTTCATTTGCTTCAAAGACCAATTCAGATTCTTTTGTCAATTTAGAGACTGGGTAAGGGGTCATCTTCTTCCTCCAGGGAGAGCTACTATGGGTTTGAATTTCACTCCTGTTGCTGGGAAATATTTCAATGTACCTAGATATAAAAGGAACAAAACAGACAATCTACCTTCATTCGGCTTAGAAAACACACTAGATTTTCAAAAAAAGGCTGCTGCCTTGAAGACTGCCATCATAGTTCCTATTCAATTTTGTTTTGGGATGCTAGGTAAGTCTATTTTACAATTTACTGAACTGAAAAAGGTATCTGCAAGATGCGTCAGAAAGAGAGTTAATGGCAGCCTCAGACCTCAAATAAGCCTCACAGGTGCACCTGGAGGCATGGCTGGGTTACCAGTGAACACCCGCACAAGAGCTAGGTAGGCGTTCTTCAAAACAAGGCTAGACAAGCTCAGCAAGCAGAGAATCCTGAGCAGGGAAGGAATACGGTTCGGGAATGGAGCTAGTTCCTGAACTGTGCTGCAGACAAGGCCTGGGAAGGCAGCCTTCCAAGTTGGCACTCTCAAAAACACAAATGGGAAGCTAGAAACATCCCAGAGAGACAAGACACTCAAATGTAACTTTACATTTAACCTCTGAGGGTTTATCTCCAGTGCAAGTTGGGGGACCTCCAAAGGGGAAATGGGATTTGGTTTTGAGGACCAATCCTACTAAGGATACATTTTGAAATTGAAGACCACCGAAATCTTAGAAACAGATGGACTAAGTAGGACCTGGCAGGAAGACTGAACCACAGGAAAGAACCCACCCAAAGAGCGGACTGGCAGTTAGCAGGAGGCACCAGAGAGGATGCCATGCCAACCATGGTGCCAAGGATGCACAGGGTAGTATATCACCTGTTCTACAACACACAACCTAGAAATGATAAACTCAGCCACTACAAACACTAAAAATAAAGATAAGGTTGAGGTAGTTAAGTTCCATATTGTTTAATGCTTTACAATTATTTGGAAATAAGAGGTAGATATCAGGCAGAACACATCTGTCAAGCTACTGTTGAAGCAACATATTTCTAATTTATGTCCCTTCTCTGAATACTTTTACAACTCTCCTTAAAAAGGGTGACTCAGCTCTCTTCAAAAAAGGGGAAAATGTGTCTTCTTAAGTATCTGGCAGGTACCAGGTCCTTGCAAATTTCAGTTATTAACACAGAGCCTGCTTTGGAAATACTGACCCAGGATCCTCCCTATCCACCAAAAGAATTATCCCATCTTCTGGGAATCACTATGTACAGATGCGGTAACTGAGAAATCACCACTGTAAGTGTTCACAATTAAGATAAATAAAATACTTTCAGGGAGTAGGGGACTGCAGAATCCTAAGTGTATAATAAACTAAGGATTGGTTCAAAGGTATTTAGGCATCTAAGTGCTACTGAAATCAATAGGAGGCAAGGACAAACTCCTTAGCAGGACTTGGCTTTAGTGTCCCAGAAGCTCCTCTCTACCTTTATTGTCTGTGAAAGGGATAATAAGTTCCTTTGCAAATCTCTGATGTAACCAAAAAGCAGTCTATTACATCTCCACTCTATGCAGACATGTGATAATCAATCATCATCACAGTAGCTTCAAATGGCCATAGAGTAATGCATATATTCTCATTCCTCTTATGAAGAAATGAAGTAAAAGAATGAGGATGTGGAGTGAAGGATCATATCATCAATAAAAAGGGAACATAATATGATCGTTCACTCTCTGTATCAAACTTTAAATGACATGGGTATAAAGCTAGCTTTATATGCATAAATGCTGCCTGTTAACCACACTGAAGCACATACCGATGCCCAATTTCCTCCTTATGCTTTAACAGTGCTTGCTTTGCCATTTCTGGAGCAGTAAACTGCACAAAGGCTTCTCCAGTTTTTCTTTTTCCTCTTGGGTCCATAACAAATGTTATCTCAGCAATACTCAAACCTTTAGGGGATAAAAGCATTGTCAAATGTGAGCTGTACCTCAAAGGTTGCAAGCCGTCTTTTTAATTTATACAAAATAAGGAAAAGGATATCTAATTCTGAACTGACTTTTCAAGCTGGCTTAATACAATGCATCACCTATTGGACAGCTGTTTTCTTATTTCTCAACTATTTGATGGATTTGTATGCATTTTACCATATTTTAGCACACGCAACACATCCCTGAACAAGATTCACAACTTGTTTTTGAAAAGGAGAATATAAGTGAATAAATAAATAAATAAATAAATAAAAATATTTTTCCTTGCTCCTGCAACAGGAGACTGTGGCAGATGAAAATGTCCAGTCAGCTAGCACTGCAGCATTACTTTCACTGTCCTTCCCCGCCCCCGCAGAAAATGCTATTACCATATTTCCTCATTTATGATGTATACCCAGACTTCTAGCAGCAGAATTTTGGAAAGAGATGTGCACTGCATATGAGAAAACACAGTACTCTCCCATAAGCCTTAGTCTCAAAGACTTTAATCTTCAAATTCTTCCAGCAAGCAATAAGCAATTACTGTAAAATTTCAATTGTTTGCATTTTCTGGGGTGGTTTTTTTTGAGGGTTTTTGTAAACAAAGGGATATAAACAACTTTTTACTGCTTCTCTGGCAGGTACTCATTTTATTACAGACTCTTGTTCTCAATGTCTACAAACTCATACAGAAACCAGCAAATTTTCAACCATACTTGCAATGCTTCATTGCATTTCCACTGCACAATCCCTTCCTGAAGGCCAGAGAATCCAGAACTAATCACAACTTGACAATATATGCAGAATTTATGTAATTCTAACCAAACATTAAATCTGAGCTTGAACTAATCCACATGAAATTATTGCTTTGGTTATTTTTTTTTTTGGAAGGCTATCGTCTTACCATAGGATCATAGGAAAGTAAGGGTGGAAAGGACCTCACAGAATCATCTAATGCAGTCTTGTGTTCCAGTCAAGGTCATCCCATCCCTGACTAGAAACCATTCTAGTCAAGTGTCCAGAAATAGAGATTTCACAACACTGAGGTAGCTTGTTCCAATGTTTAACCATTCTCATAGTCAAAAAGTTCTCCCTGACCTCCAGCCTAAGTTTCCTGTGCTGTTCAATGCCACTGCTCCTAGTCCTGTCCCCTACAGCCACAGAGAAAAGGCTGTATTTCCATCCTCTCTATAATTGTTCTTCAGGTATTTGAAGACAGCTAGCAAATCCCCCCTTAGTCTTCTCCATACTGAACAACAGTAGTTCTTTCAGCCTTTCCTCATAAATCATGCTTACCAGACCTCTAATCATTTTGTCACTTTCCAACAGACTCTTCTCAATCTGTCCATATCTTTCTTGAAGTCCAGGCCCCAAAACTGAACAGTACTCTATGTGAGGCCTCACTTGCTGAATAGGGTGGAGGAATCACTTCCCTTGATTTGCAAGATATCCTCCTGTTAATAGAATCCAGTATATTGTTGGCATTTTTGGCAACCAAAGTATGCTTTTGGCTCATATTCAGTTTATGGCTCAATGTAATTCCCAGGTCCTTGTTCTTCTCCGCAGCACGGCAGCCTAGCCAATCATTCCCCAGACTGTATTTGTGCAAACATTTACTCTATCCCAATTGCAGGACTTTTGTATTTGTCCTTGTTGAAGCTCAACTGATCGATTTCAGACCATTTCTCCAATTTATTCTGGATCACAGCCCTACCCTTCATGGAGCCTGCAACTCTACCCAACTTGGTGTCATCTTATTCTCTAGCTCTTAATTTTTAAACCAATTGTGAAAACTATCTAGCTGTTATGACTTGAGACACACTGTTTACATTTTAAATATTAAATTGATGCAGTAATGTCCATGCGTGTACAGCCCATTGAAACTGTAGCAGATGCAGATACTGTAGGCAACTTGGTCCCTGGCGGCAGTCTAGCTGCAGTAGCACAAAATTCAGCATGGATAGGTGCCCACACATCTATACAGTTTCTTAGGCAGGCCCTGCAGCCCAGGCTGAGCTCCATGCTACCACAGGCAAACTGCTGGCAAGACCTGAACTAGCTAATTTAATGTTGGCTAGTTATGTCTTCATAAAAGATAGACTTCACTGAAGTTATAACAATGACTCCTCTGTAAGGATACCCTTTATTAAGGTAAATAAAATGCTGAAAAGTCAAAACAAGAAGCTAGCAGCTTGACCATCTGACCTGCTGGGAAGCAGCAAAATTTTCTGTTAGCCCTGGTTTCTAAATTATTTCAAAAGGTTCTGGAACAGTTAAAAAAGAGCTGACTCAGAAAAGGATGCAAAATGATCATTAAATACAGAGCAGGATTTAGAAACATTCCTTGAAACAAAAGGGGTGAACTGGTTTCTAAGTCAGGCAAACTAACTGCCACGCTGCGCACCACAGAGGTATTGGAGGATTTGTAGGAAGAGGATTAGTCACTGACAACCAGACACGAAGTCTTAAAACAGAAAACAAACTGTCTATCTGAAATGCTTTTGCTTTAAACCAAAGCTGTCCAACTTCTAAGTAGCTTGGGCTGTACCCCATATTGGTTCCAAGGCCTGGACGGCACACTGACTCTGAATGCCACAGAATCCCCACTGTGCAGTCAGAGCAACACCCCCAGGGCACAGGCAGCAGAAAGGTGCCTGCCACCACATTAGCCCTGCTCAAACCCCACCAACTGAGTGGGTACACACACACCCCACCAACTGAGCAGAAGGCCCACTGGGCACCTTCCCACTGTGTTGCCCTGCCCCGGAGAACCTGGTTACCACAGCAGCAGAAAAAAATGGGGGAATGGTAGCATGGCAGGAGCCCATAAGCCAAATGCAGCTGGCCAGCTGGACAGTCCTGCTTTAAACATTTTGCTTTAAGATGTCAGTCAGCTGACTGGCTACCACTGGCCATAACTTCCAGAGGAAAGGCTGCAGCAGGTACTGAGCCTAAGTCACACCAGATGAATTAATCATGATTGATTCCAGAAGACTGCAGCCCATGGCCTGGTCAGACACAGTGATCCCTCAATGATTATAGAGGGTGGACTCAGAAAAGACAGGAAAGTTCAGATCTGCAGTTATCCTGGTAATTCTAACAGGTATTGGTATTGAAGTAGCCAGCAGACAGCAAGACATCACTGTGGCATTTGACAATTTTTGCAACTTCAAGTTTCAGGAACTGAGTCTAGATAACATAATATTATTTACAAGTTATAAGCACTGACTGGCTGAAAAGAAAAGAATGAACGTTCTCAAATGTTACCTGCAAAAAACTCTTCAATGTCTACTTCAGTACAACTGAATGGAAGGCCTCGGAGACGTACAACTCCATCATTAACAGGAGGTGGAGGGGGGAGCAGACTCTTCAATACAGCATCTACATCTTCATCACGTATTTCAAAAACTATAAAAAATACAAGAGAAAAACATTTTCCTTCACAAGCTACTGCTGTAAAGTTACTTTGAGGAATCACCTCGAAGGGCTTGGGACTGAAGAAATATATTTCCAGTTTTGAGTGTACATTATACTTTTTGTTCCCAAGTTTAAAAAGTGAAGAATAACCATGTGAGGGAGAGGCACCTCAGAAACTGCAAGCCTAGGTTTTTAGACCTTGCAGACCAGGTAAGGACACACCCCATAGCTTTTTCTGCCTTCTTGTATCTTCTTCTCTTCCACTGCCTAAACATGAGCCTTGGCTTCCCAATGTGACTTTTAATCTTGATTTTTTCCAGGACAGACCCATTGGTTTCACACAGTTCCCTACTAGCCATACCCACTAACATGGGGAGCAGATGATATAAATTCATATGACTGGAGTGATGAGTCATCCACTTTTTAGTCTTCAGATACTTAAAAGATATTGTCATACAACTACAACAGGAGTTCTCTCGATCTTTTTATATTCAAGGCACCTCTCCAAATCCTTTCTGAATCTAGTGGTACCCCATTTCAAAAATTTATTTATTTATTCCTGTGCTTACCTCCTTGCAGCCTGTGGCACCCTCAAAAGGATCTCATAGCACCCCAGGGTCACCCACTCAAGAATCACTTCTTTTAAACAATGAAGGAAGCCTACAGACCTTACACACACACACTTTACTGGAAGAAGCGAAGTGTTACTGTGACTTGGCTCTGCAACATCTGTATAGATCGGGAGCTTTGGCAGGGCTTTTGGCCACTTTTACCTAAAGTGCCTAATCTAGGCAGACAATGGGCAAGCTGGGTCCAATGCTGCCTCTTCTGGGCATATGCTGGGCTCAGCCCAGGAGCACACTGAGTTTACTGCAAATGCCGCTACGTTTTGTTTTTTTAAGGTCTGCAAGCAGCCAAAGTGGCTAGATATTTAGAAGAGCTCCAGACAGGGACTGACCCCTGGAAAAACTGGCCCCGAGTTCTTTAAAAAAAGCTGGAAAGGGATATGGAGAACCTTCAAATTGGCTCAGACGGGGAGGCAGAAGAAAGATCATCAGGAACCTGCATTCCATGGGATGTCCAGCAGCACAGCACAGGTAAGCAATAAAGGGCCCACTGGGCATCAGAGCTGGGGGGGGAGACAAAGGCACCAATCACAGGGCTCAAGTGCCTTTACACTAGTGCTAGGAGCATGGGGAGCAACCAGGATGAACTAGCACTCCTGCTTGCAGAGAACACTTATGACTTAGCGGGGTTAACAGAAACCTGGTGGGACTCTACCCACAACTGGGCAGTAAACACTGAGGGCTATAAGCTATACAGAAAGGATAAAGTGGGGAAGAGAGGGGGAGGGGTTGTGCTCTAGGCCTCATCATAAGGCACAGAGTGGGTAAGGTAACCAGTAGGGTGGAAGTGCTAGACTTCAGGAAGGCTGACTTCAGCGAGCTCAGGCGCTTAGTCAATGACACACTGCAGAGTAAGAGATTTGGCAAGATGGGAGCCCAGGAAGGGTAGCTGTGCCTTAAGGAAACGATCCTTTGGGCACAGAGAGAGACGATTCCGATGCGGGGGAAAGGGGCCAAGAGGCTTCCTTGGCTGACCAGAGAAATCCAGAGCAGCCTAAGGGCAAAAAGGGGGGCATATAAGCAGTAGAAACAGGGAGAGATTACTAAAGAGGGGTATGCCTCTTCAGCTCGCAGTTGTAGGGAGGCAGTTAAAAAGGCCAAACCTACCATGGAGCTTAGGATGGCATCCCAAGTTAAGGATAACAAAAAATTGTTTTTCAGATATATAGGGAGTAAAAGGAAGGCCCAGGGAGGAATAGGACCTCTGCTAAATGGGCAGAAACAATTGGTGACAGAGGGGACAAGGCTATATTCCTCAATGAGTTTCATAGTTTCTAGGGTCAGAAGGGACCTGAGTAGATCATCTAGTCCGATCCCCTGCCATGACAGGAAATAATACTGGGGTCAAACGACCCCAGCAAGATGTTCATCCAACCTCCTCTTAAACACCCCCAGGGTA
>NW_017728912.1:34703156-34725553 GCF_001723895.1 Crocodylus porosus
ACCTTATTTTATGCATATGGTACTCTGCCCAGGTTGTTTAAGGATCACATTTACTCTCATGGCTACAAACTGTAAAGTAAAAAGTTAGGATCAAAATTAAATGGATACAAAAAAAAAAAAATATTGAAATTGTCTCTATCTAGGAAATAAACTGAATCCATTCACCTGGGCTGGGGTTTTCTGCCATCTGCCCCCTCTCCATTCCTAACCTGTCCTGGAGGGGCAAAAGCTACCTCTGCTGCCATGGCTGCTCCCCCAAGGAATTTGCATGCTGCAACACCAGTGACTGAAGCCACCTGCCCCCATGGCTTCTCCCACCAACCCTGAGAAGGGAAGAGGGAGGGGACACACTGGGCTGAAAAGCAGGGCCCCACACCCCTACCTGGGTGCCAGCTCATAGCACAGACCACTCCTCATGGCATGGGGCAACCAGCCCAGGGCAACAGTTGGAATCCCCAGAAGAGCAGTCATGAGCACTGCTATTCCATGGGATGCTTGGGCAGGCACAGGCAAGGAGAAATGAGTGTTTACCTCCTCGCACAGAGGCCAGGTGCCAAAGTACACTTACAGGACCTTACGACACCCTAGTTGACATTCACTGAACTGCAACCTCACAAAATCCATGAAAGACTCTTTTGTTAAGTATGATTGGTTGAAAAAAATTCTCATAAAATTTTTAATGATTGGGCTTGACAAGTATTTCCCCCCCCACACTCAGATTGTTTTCCATTTAAAAAATTCCTTTTTTGATTATAAATGAAAGAAATTTGATATTTAAATCCTGCTGCTGCACCTCAGTTTTAGCTTGGATGATTCATTCTCAGCCTTTAAAGGCTAGAATCCCCACGTTCCATCTGCCATGATCCACCAAAGCCATGGGATGCTTAGGATGTACAGTCTCCACCTATCATAATGCATAATGGGAGATGTGCACCTATTTTCCATAACCAAGGATCACTGCTTGGACCACACGATACGTAAACTACAGTTTCCGTAAAACACAGGAACACCATTTCAGAATCAGAAGATTTCCGGGTTTAAGTTTTTGTGGACACAATAAAGAATTTTCTTTACTGAAATTTTCTATACGTTAAAATCTATTTTCCAATTATCTCTACTATGAAATATGCCTATCCATTTCAGAGACAAGCAGACAAAAACAAACAAACAAAAATTGGGAAAAAAAAAAAGACTTTTCAGTCATCTTCCCCCTCCTCCAGCTCTTTGTATGATATGCCTAAACTTTTCCAGAAAAAAAATATTATGGAGGGATAAGATGTGCCACATAAGATAAAAAAAAAAAGAATTTACACTTGGTTTTGGTGAAATCTGACTGAAAAGTAAAAATCTCATTCAAAACATGAAACTATATTCAACCTACCAACACCGTCCTAATTGTTTTAGGGAAGGTTTTCATTCCAACAAAAAGATCAATTCCCCCTTTATTTTTCCCTTCAGAGTCTTGGTTCATCCTACTCTATGTTCAATCCCTTCAAAACAGCTGAATTTAAAAATTACACATACCTTCCACATATCGCTGACCCATATAGCTGTGATGCTTTTCTAACGCTTTCTGCACATCCTTTTTTGACTCTAGTTCAATCACAGCGTCCCCCCTGCGTCTGCCACTGCTGTTCAAAAGGAAGTGTATGCCGTTCTCACCATTTCGAATTTGGCAGCCTAAAAAGATATTAAACAAAAAATATAGATAGGTAAAAAAGTGCAACACAATTCAATAAATATTTTCTTCCCTACCATAACCTGCTGATCCAGCCAGAACTGTAGCCTGATCCTGCCCAATACAGTTATTCCTCGCTTAATGTTTTATTCACATTCTTGAAAATTGTGACTTTAAGCAAAATGATGTTAAGCAAGTCCAGTTACAACACAGTAGTTACCTACTAGCAGGTGGCAGCCAAAAACGTTATAACTAAACACTGCATGACTTTAAATAAGCATGTTCTCTAATAGATCCGTGACGTAATAATGAAACAACATTAACTGGAGCAACATTAAGTGAGGAATATCTGTATTTCATCTAAACAGCATGATACAGTACTCCATTTAAGTGCACAGCTCCAAGACTTAAAAAAGGGCTATGTACTTATCTGGAGCTTGCACTTATCCCAACTTAATGTAAAGAATCAGCGCACGAGGTATGCAGACTGTCAGTACTGAGGTGTTTGCAGCCCTAGCTCCTGTAATTTTTAAGGTTCCCAATAGTTAGCTTGAGGGCTTCTATCTCTCCACGTTTTCAAAGTGGGCAGTGGGGTTGAAAGACACTGTTCTTCTGATGCATTTGCACTTAACTGATGTACAGATAATGCTGGTGTTTGTTACATTTTAGCAAAAAAAATTTATGCTAATCATATTTTAGCAAAAATTAAGCAGAAAATTTGGACTGGCACAGTGTTATATAGTTAAACAAATTATTAACTTCTTTGGTATTCATACAAGTGGAATACGTTCTATGCTGGGACATCAAACACACGGCCCATAGACTGGACTCAACCCACAAAGCGGTTACACTTTTAGCCCATGGGGTTCTTGGCAGGCTTGGGAATTCAGGAGCAGGGCCTCTTCAAATCCAGGGCTATGGGACCCCATTCAAGATAGTTTTTGGCAGCAGGGGAGCAAGCGACAGCTGTGCCAACACAGCATCACTTGCCCCAACCCCACTAGGTCCAGATCTGACCCATAAGGAGCCTTGGGGTCCACAGATCTGGTCTGGGGGTCAGACCACCTGATGTCAAATTCTAAGTTTTTCCTACAGGCTGCTCTGGTTTTTAGAAGACACAAAGCCTTTAAATATGTTACCTTTCCTTACCAGGTTTCTTGACATCATCCCTACTCCAATGGTTTTCCCAGATTTGCACATTTTTATAGCATTATAAAGTAATATGTACCAAAAAGGTTACCCATACACACACTATACCACAATTAGACAATTTCAGCCTAAACCATCAATGAATTCGGTTTTAACTAGTTATCAAACAAAATTTAAGGACTTGTGTCTGCCTGTACAAATCAGGTCACAGGATCTTCTTCCCCCATGTGGAGTGCAAATGAGGTAAACCGGCCTCTTATGTGGGAGCAGTCTGATCACTTAAATCAAACTGGAGCAGCACAGTGGCCCGTAACTAGCTAGCACACTTTATGCTTTGAGTCTCCAGTTCAAATAATTGAACAGAATTTTTAAAAACCTTTAAAAACAGAATTAAATTATTGGTACCCTCATCACACTCACACATTTGAAAAATATATTTTTAAAAGGAAGAACTGCTTAATTAACATTTTATTTCCAAGTTATTTTCTATAGTCAGGTTACGAACCTATGCAAACAACAATTTATACTATCAACACAGAACCTCCACACAGAACAAACAGCTCCCTCTACCATACTAAATACCTGCAAAAACAAATTAACACAAGTAATGCTGCATCTGGCATTCACAAATACGTTTCAGGTTAAATTATTCATATTTAAACACACACTCAATCACATTACATTTGGCCGATGAGAATATCTCTGAACAAAAATTAAGCACTATACCAGCAAAAAAGTAAACCACATCTTCCACAGTGCAAGAGTATGGCAGCCCTTGGGCTCGAATGAGAAACAGGTCCTCCTCTTCTTCCGCCTTTGGTGAATCTGATTCATAGTCAGAGAGCGGAGGATACTCACCGGGAAACTGGGAGGGGTTTTTTTGTTTTGTTTTTTTCAAAAGGATAAAAAAAGAGAGAGAATTATTGTTTTTTAAGAAGGATTCTAATATTTCCTTTTATTTTAAAAATAACTTGTTTTATATATCATTCCTTTTTGTGTTAAACATACTCAAAGTCTTTGTGCTAAATGTACTCAATGTGGAGTTTTGCCAACAGGTCACAGAACTAGACAGAGACCCAAGCGGCCTGCTAGATTATCTAGTCCTCCTGGGAGGGTTGTTTTTTTAACAGTAGATTTTTTAAATACAGCTAGCTCTAAATTACTTAAACTTGACTACCTTGAAAAGCAGATTTCAAAGACCTATGAAGAAGGCCATAGGAGTTCACTTCTAGCAACTAACTAGAGATGCCTGAAACGTTTGCAACATAAGACAAACCTACCCAGAAATGATTTTGTTATGACCTCAAAGACCCAGTTCTTTGACGTACTCGACACATTTCCATTCCACAAGAGCAAAAGGAATAATTTCTGTGAATTGGATGCATTTAGGAAAGTAGCAATAAGCTTACTTTGAAGGGACCAAGATCTTCTGCTCTCAGGCTGGTTTCCTCAAAGGCCATAATCTGCCAGAAACAGGCAGCTAACTATTTCAAATGATTCTTATGCTCCTCTCAAGGAAGTGAGGAAGAGTGTAGAAGAGATGGGTGCTCTTGTTCTGAATTTTGGAGAAGATTACTACTCTGGAAGGTAACTCCAGCAGTGACAAAGATACCAGCTTCCACTTTCTCCACCACTTGCAAGAAAATAGGTCCTGGCTCCTTGCAGAAAACACATTTTTTTTTTTCTTCTGTTTTTTTGCACCGGTCCTGGAAGCACTGCAATACCAGGTCAATGCATGGAGTGGATGGAGCACGCTCCGGTTCCACCACCCAATACCAAAAAGAATCTGCTCAATATAGACCTCCTATGGAGGACATATCAGAGACAATTACCCTGGGAAAACCACCTTCCAGATCATGGTGTCTCCCCTGCCTTGCAGAAAACACAGCCCCAGAAGTTACCACCTAACCACCATGACCAAAAAAGGCAGAGATGACCTTTGAGCTACCTGACAAGAACAAGGAACCAGGCCAGCTTTCCTCAGGGCTACCCAGCACAGGATTTTCAGCGGCCCTTTGAGGGATGAGGAAAAGGAGAAGGAGAGGGAGAGGGAGAAGGAGGACACGGAGGCGAGCAGGGGAGATGAAGCACGAACCAGGTGGTCTAACCCAAGTGACCTTGGTGTCCTCCACAGGCCGGGCTGCAAGGAGTGCGGCAGGCGCTGCGCCCCCGCGCTGGGACAGGCGGCCGTGCCCAGGGGCAAGAGTCGGGGGCGAGCCCGGGCTCAGGGGGACGGGGGCCCGGCCCGGTGAGGGAGTGGGGGGGGGGTACCTTGCTGCTGTGGGCGTAGCCGGGCCCCGCGGGCAGCAGCGGGCCGCGCAGGGCGAAGCCGCGCCCGGACGGGCGGCGCAGGCTCCCGGCGGCTGCCGCCACTTGCAGGCCGCGGCTCTGCGTCGCCGCGGGCGCCCCCAGCAGCAGCAGGAGCCGGCGGCGCCCGGACACAGCGGCAGCAGCGCGCAGCGGGAGGCAGGACGCCCCCGTCTGCCGGCAGCCGCTGCAGCTACAGCCGCAGCCCCGCAGCAGCGCGCCCAGCACCCAGCGCGTCCCGGCCATGGGCAGCTGCGGCGAGGAAGGCCCAGGCCTGGTACATGCGCCGCGGCAACACGCGGGGAGCGGGCCGCGCAGCTCCGCCCCTTCCCAGCAGCCCCCGGGCCCGGCCATGGGGCAGCGGCACTGAGGCGTCGGCTTTCGCGCCGGGCCCCGCCCCTCTGTCCTCGGGTTCATAGTCCTTTTCCCCCTTGGAAAATGATTGCCCGTGATTGCTTAGTCGCTGCAAATCGGTATCACGGCAGGGAAAAGAAAGAAGAAACGTGGCAGGATCCGGCATGGTCAGAGGCTGTCCCCGGGGCCAGCCGCGCGGGGGTCGCAGATGAACACCTCGCTCGCTGTTCAAACGCCGGAGACCAGCGTGGTTCTGGGTTTCGTGCCGAAGGGGCCCGACCGCCTCCACTTGTAACGGGCGTCGTCAACACCTTTTTTTTTGTTTGTTTAAAAACTTTATATTTTCCGTGGGGGGGAAAAGGCACAACAGCATATTTTAAACGTAAAGTATTAAGTGAATATATTCGTGGTAGAGATGATACCTTTTATTAGCCCAACAAGATTTTTGCAAAAAAACCAAAAAATCTTTAATTACAAGCTTTTAATGGTGGGCACAGACACCCTTCATGTGGCATAAGAGAAAAGACTAAAAGTTCTCCTGAGTAGAAATGAAAGTTCATATTTCATAGGATTTCACAGAGGAGTCAGTAGATGGAAAACTCTGGGCAGTCAGTTCAGAGCTGGTGTGGAGCCTCTCACCTAATACTAATTAAAGTATTAAGTGATGCTTTGATTTTAATACTATCGTTTCCTTTTTTTTTTTTTTTTTTTCTTAATAGAGGGGTCTCCCGCACTTGCAGTCTTAAGTGATTTTCAAAATTGTACTGATTATGCTGCTTCAGAAATAGTGTTGCAGTTATCAAGACTGGATCTTTTCCTTTAAGACAAACACAGCAAGAATGAAAAAAGCTCACCAGTCTCTGGACTGTCCTCTGGTTCCTTTTCTCTGACATGAGTTATTCCAGAGGTGGGCAAAACATGTGTCAGGGGGTCCCCATGCCCCTCCAACCTCTGTCACTCCACAAACCCCAAGCCCCCTCAACCACCCAACATATACACATCCCCCAAAACATCCCCTACACCCCCCTGCACACAGCCACATCCTCTCACAACCCCTCTACCATACACCCCCCAACCACAACCCACACAATATACAAGAGTAAGACTTTATTTTAGAGCTATTATGCAATCCCCTCTATATACAGGACACAAATATAGATCAGGACAAACATGCTTTGTAATAAAATTAAAATATGTTATAGTAGGTAGACTTTGTAGTGTATGATTTGGTTTTTTCCTGGGACCAAGAGGGCACCCCCCTCTGCCAAAAAGGAGTACTTCCAGGGGCAAAAGGAGGGACTCTGGTGGCATAGGTCAGGGGGTGGGAATTCTGGTCCCAAGATGGTGACCGTGGGGGGCAGAACTACCCTCTGGGCTCTTAACAGCTCACCAAAGTTCACTGAGTGGTCCTCCAGCCAGAATAATTGCCCACCACTGTATTATTTTGTATCTGAAAGAGGCCCTGACCAAAGAAGATGGTGAAGATTAGCAGGCAGGTTGCTAAAGATTGCTTCTTTCAGTCCTGTTTTCCCTCACTCTAATCTAACGATCCCTAGAGGACCAGTGTCCAGGAAAGAGCTGCGTCTTCACGTCACGAAAATGTACCAAACAGAACACGTTTTGGTGATTGTATCCTATAAGCATTTTCTTCTATTTCTTCAATCTTTCATTTTGTTATTATGCTAGCCTCTTATCACGGGGGTGGGAAAAATATGGCCCGTGGACTGCATTTGGTCCTCCAAATGATTCTATCTAGTCCTTGGCTGCTCCTTTAAAGGAGAATTTTATCCAGCCTGTGACTGCCCTGGCTTTTAGCAGCTCTTGCCCTTCACCTTTCCAGCTGGCTGTAGCAACAATAGCCATGGCTCTCCCCGACCCAGCCTGCCTTGTCCCGCTCCTCAGCCCCCAGCGTATGCTCCAAAGCAAGGGGCTGCCAAGCTCCTGGCCAGGCTTCTGTCTAGTGAAGCTATCTGCACACAGCTCCAACCCTACAGCCATTTGCAAACCAGACAGCCCGGCCCCTAGTGAGTCGAAGCTCAGGTAAGGTTCTCCCTGCTGGCAGGGGAGAGGGTGCAGGGGGAAGAGGGCCATGAGCTGTGGGTTTTCCATGCCCTGCCAGGACCTAGTAGGGGCATGGGCACTGTTAATGTGGCGCTGCACTATGTTCCTGCATGCTGCTTTGGGCTGCGATGCATGGGCCCAGCTGGAGTGGCTGACATGGCTCCTGCCCAACCCTGAGTTCCTGGCACGCAGCTGGGTCAGGCAGGAGTCACACCAGCTGTACCCACATGGCCCAAAGCAGTGCAGAGCAAACTGTGGCACTGGCCAGACCTGGCTGCATGCCAGGGACTTGGGGTGGGGAAAGGGTGCAGGGAGAAGGGGGGAACACAGCAGGGCACCTGCCTGGCCAGGCCCAGATAACCTGTGGCTCCTGGCCCCATTCTCCCTGCACCCCCTCCCCAAATCCCCAGCACAAGGCCAATGCCACACTGCATTCCCACATTTTGCCTTGGGCCACGTGGGTACGGCTGGTGCAGGTTCTGCCCAACTCTGCCATGTGCCAGGGACTCAGGGCAGGGTAGGGGGTACAGAGAGAAGGGGGCTGGGAGTTGCAGGTTGTCTAGGCCCAGCCTGGCTGGTGCTGTGCTGTGTTCCCCACTTCTCCCTGTACTTCCTCCCTGTACCACCTGTCCCAAGCCCCCAGCAAGTCCCCTACCCCAAGTCCCTGGCTGGGTCAGGCAGGAGCCACTCCAGCTGCACCCACATGGTCCAAGGTGGCACATGGGAACACAGCATGGCACTGGCCTGGCCATGCCCCAGAGACTCAGTGCAGGGAGAAGTGGGAAACAAAGGTTCCTCTACTTCTGTCTACTCGCCTCTGCCCTTAGATCACAATTATTTGCCCCAGATGGCCACTTAGGGAGTTTTGGTGAGCTGTTGAGGGAAGCGGGGAGGTGCTGACCTGGCCAGCAAGACTTCACCAAAACTCCCTAAGAGGCCATCCCCGCCAAATAATTGCCCATCTGTACTTAATCAGAGGTCTTGAAAAATTATAACTTAACCTCTTTTGGACTGGTTTATATCAGGCCAAGCTGGACTTTTGTTACCTTGGGCAGTTTAAAATATGAACCTCTGATGACCAGGGATCCTGGTTCTCTCTGATAAAAAAAAATCCCCAATTTTTTGGATTAAAAAATGTAACCCAAAATCCACATTTTCCCATGATTGTCAAGAATGATGGATTTCAAAGGTGTGTTTACATGGCTACCCCAAAGGGGGAGTGGGGTGGGGGGTGGCCATGTAAACACTCCCTCCACCGCCTCTTCCTCCAGCTTCCAGTATGGGGGCTCGCCCCCCTGCCAGTCTCCGACTCCTTCCCTGAGCAGCAGGGCTTCCCCCTGTCTCCCCTCCCCTCCCTACTCCCCTCCCTTCTTCTATGCTGCCTCCCCTCCCTGCTGGCTATTGGTAAGAAAAGCTGTGGGGTGCATGTGCACATTGGGCACCCTGCTGGACATGGGGGGGGCATCAGGGCTGGGCGCTGGGGGGACACCAACATTGTGACCCCCCACCCCCATTCGCCTCTCCCTGCCCCGTACCCACCTGGGCCTGTGCAGCCAATTGCTGCCCTCTCCATGGTGCAGGCACAGTTTCATAGATTTCATAGACATTAGGGCTGGAAGGTGTAAAGATCAGATTAGTGTGCCATACGCACCCTCTTGTGGCCAATCAGACCCGGAACCACACAAACGAAAAGAACCGCTCCCCACCCCCCGGTCCTGACGGAGGAGAAAGCCTGTGTTGAAAGCTGAGCACACAAAGGAGAATCCATTTGCAGTCATGATTGGCTAACACAAAGTAAAACAAGATAAGAAGTTATGAAAGCTCTCCCCATCCTTTGTTCGCAGAGACTGCCATTCGACTGTAACTCGAGCTGGACTCATAGTTACCCCCGGATGATCACCCAATGTTCTCCCGCCGCCACTCCCCCAGGCGTATACCCAGTTTAATCCGGACCGTCTCATCTTGACTCGTATCTCATAATGCAACTGAAGCATGGTGTATCGGCCTCTGCCACCAACTGTAATCCCAGGGGCGTGAGTAAATAAACTTTTCTTGTTTGAAACTCCCTATGCCTCCAAGCCTTCCTCATCTCGTAAACTCCAGATCCTCCCAGAACCAGAGGGTGCTGCCAAGCCCCTCTCCTGGTGCGGGACATGGAGTCATGAACAAGATCTGGTGGGGATGATGGAATGATGCAGTGCGACTTAGTCCGCTATTGCCCATGGTCCACCAGCACGTGGCCGTTAAGGGACTCCGACATAGCGTACCATCAAGCTGGCGGCCCCACAGCGAGAGAAGAGATCTTGGGTTACCTCTCGCTTATGACTGGGGGAAAGGAGTGGAACATGACTTTAAAACCCACTGCGTTCGGGTGTGTCATGAGCCACCCGAACGTTATATTCTGGGCCCACGAGGCATGTGGTGCGCTAAGCTTTGCGAGAATTAAGCCCATGGGTACAGTCAACCCTGACCCTGGAAACGTCCCAATCACTCTCACCGCTGTTGAAGCCGCCATCGATGTGTACGGAGGGGTGCATCAAATTCAACTTCAGTTAATGCTCACGGGAATAGTGGGGCAACCAGTAACATCTGTCCTTGCCCACTCACATAAACTACAGAGCCTGAAAGACACAGGGAGCGTGACCGTGCCGGTGCACGCGCTTGCAATCACCCCACAACGACCGAACCCTAAACCCGCGTCATGCCCCCCACAACGGCTCGACGCCAGAGCTTCACGCCTGCCGGATCGCTCGCCCCGTGAACGAGCCATGTTTGGGTTCTTGCTGAACCACTCCTGGCTTACCAAGGCTGCTATTAGGAGGCTCAGCGACGAAGACCAGCAGCAGCTAGCAGATCGCCTTGGGTTTAACTGGCAAGACAACGACCTCTCAAAAACCTGATTGTCACCGTTGGCTCCGTGGCGACTGATGACTCCCGACCCTATAGCCGCATTACCGTCTATCACTCCCAGTGCTTACAGCACCCCCGCGATGTGTAGTTCCTTCTGGATACTGGTGCTCAAGTCAATGTCATCTGCCCTGATGTCCTGCATGTACCCGCCAAGGCTACCATGTTCGTTCAAGGCCTAAACAAAACGAAACAGACCCAAGTTGTGCGCTTTTGGGTAAAAGGAAAGGAAAAAACCTTTACGGCTGTTTTAGGGGACATAAATCTCCTAGGCATACCCGGCCTGCGTCAGCTGCAGCTTAAGCACCAAGTCACCGCCGCACTGCCTGTCACCACAGCAGGTCCACTGCGCGTCCCGTCGCTACTTGCTTCAAGGCCCTGGAGGTACCGGCCCATCCCAATGAAGGAACCGCTCCGTGACCCCCTGAAGGCTTTGCTCCAGCGCTTGCAAGACGAGGGGAAAATCACTCCCGTCACCGCCTCAACTTTCCTGTCACCTGGATGAGGCCTCGCTAAACCTCACCAACCAGGAGCTGTATGCCTAGTCATCAACTATCACAAAGCCAATAAGCGCTGTTCTCTGCTCGCCACACCATATGCTTTGTCTTTCCCCAAAATATCGTCACAGATGTGACAACACCAAGCTGTGAAATGGTGGGGCACCACCATCGACTTAAAAGACATGTTTTATTTGATCAGCATTGATGACCGCCTCGGCATCCTCAACATGGCAGTCAACGGGCAAATGTTCAAGTGGAACGTCTGCCCACAAGGCTATTGTAATGCACCTGCCCTTGCTCGTAGTGCCATCGCCAATACCCTCGCGAGCTTTCAGAACCCCCATCCCGATGTCAAGGTCTGAAGCTACGTTGACGACTTAGCGATCATGGGCTCAGAAAAGCAGCGGGTCGCCACCACGACCCGAGAGCTAGTATGTCACCTCACCGAGCACGGGTGGACAGTGAACGATAAGAAATCCCAGTTCGCGCTGCAGACTCGGATGACCTTTTTGGGATTCGAGCTCAATAAAGATCAGTTCCGCGTGCTGTCCAGCGACGCACCACCACTTGTGTGCTGGTTGAAAGATTCACCGAAGAGCAAGACAGACTTTCAGCAGCTACTTGGAGACCTTGGTTGGCGACGCCACTTCGTTAACCCCGAACAATCTCCCTATCTTGGCTTGTATTCAGCCTCAGATTTGCAACAAGGTGCGCAAGTCGTCACCATGGACTCCAAAAGACGCGGGTGACCTGCAGTGTCTTTCGACAGCTCTAGCAACCGCATCTCTAGTGGCATGGGACCCAGCTCGAAGTTCATGCCGGTTGTACAAACACGCACATCTTTGTATCTGTCCACAATGAGCACAGCCAACTTGTCCACTGTGCACACAAAACTTTGCAAGCAACACAACACCAATATGGGATCAATGGCAAGCATTTGTTAGCCCTTCAGCTTGCCTCTGCGTATGCAACAGGAACTGGAAAAGTGTGTTCCCCTGGAGCCTTGCTATTACCCCTCTTAGATCCTGAGTGACCCGAGCCCACCTTTCAGGGAGACAGCAAGACTTGGACATGCTTAGTCCTCCAGCACCACTATGACTGGTATAATTGGGACCACCAAGACACCAGTCCCCAAGCCCCCACTGTGGCAAAGTGGCCCTTTTTGTACGGTACAACCGAGGACAGGTGGTTGGCCTCCGCCGGGTCCACCAAGCTAGGTGAGAGCTTTGGATTTTTCTGCAAGCCATGCGACCACATCCTGCAGAAGCCAAGAGACGGTGACAATGACGCACAACGCCTGGAACTCCTCAGATTCCAAGTCATGGTTGAACACTGCTACACTTACTATGATGATGTCCAGCTGGTCCCAGTGCTGGTAGTAGACAGCCAATACATATACAAGATCATAATGGGTGTCACCGACCCCACAGAAAACACTGACGTGTGGGAAATTTTCTTTTCTTAATTAGCGGAGTTCAGCCACCTCCCACTGATAAAGCACACCAAATCGCACCAGCCCGATACCGATCCCGTCCACGCTTGTATTGATGAATACCTGCAAAGCCCTCGCTGTATGATAATCACTGCCCCGACGATGTCCAACAGCGATCATCTAATCCAATGGCTTCACGAGTTCTGGAGCCACCCAGGAAAGTGCAAGGTGCATGCTTGCTGGAAACAAGCAGGGGGACAGACCGGAGACGTCCGACCCGATGCCTGGGATGAAGCAACCCGTCGCTGTCTCGCTTGTAGCCGCGATAAGCCCCAGCACAGTGTCAAATATGAGAAGCATGCCTACGATCTGTCGCACTTCACTCCCGGTCAAGTGTGGCAAATAGACCTCCTCGGCCCACTCCCAGAAGCTCACCGAAAACCCAAGGGTCTCCTTGTAGTCGACTTAGGGACACGCCAACTAGCTGTAATACCACTCTTGAAGTCCCACGCCCAAGACGTTGTCCACACACTCCGTCAAGTAGGACAATGGTGGAAGTACCTGCAACAGATACAGTCCGACAGCAGACCGCCGTTTAATAGTTGCCAACTCACCAAATTCACAGCGGAAAACAACATTAGCTGGTATCTTCATTTGCCATACCACCTGCAAAGCAATGGCCTTGTGGAATGCTCCATTGGACTGTTAAAAGAAAAGCTACGCCTTTGTGGAAATGGAAGCTATAAAAGCTGGGACGCGCACCTTCCACAAGTGTTAAGCTCTCTAAACTTTGACAAGGGGTTACGGAAATCCCATGATCCGGTCGGACCGCCACCCTGAAAACCTGTCTATGACAATACCCACCCACAATGACCTCCGTCCAATCCCCCTGCCAGGATGTGTCACCGAAGCTGGCACTTACCCCAACACTTATATCTGTGAACTGCAGGGACAATCTAGGCCCCGTCTGGTGCACCATAATTGGCTTTTGAGGTGTTCTAAGCAGTTAGAAGTTACCAGTTAAAAGAGTCCAGTTACTTGTTGTCTTTGTTGTTACAGGGGCAGGTGGACGGACAGACTGACAAACGGCCGGCTGTTAGGTCGACATGGCGACGGCCACAATCCTGTTGCTGCTGTCCTCCTGTGGAACCCTACTCCATTTGCTCCACAATAACTCCAACACCTTCTTGAGCACACTCAGAATCTTAGCAGTGGAGTGCCGGGAAGCGGATGGTGCAGACGACACCCTCACCAATGCGACAGACTATAAGCTGTGCTTTCCCCAATTGACGGGTGCTGCCGACTTAAAACTGTTGTTAACTGTCAGTCATCCCCGTTGTGAGGATAGTCCCCTCCTTTGTGTTAATTTTTTTAATCAAACTAGCTGTCCAGTTTCTCACCCCTCAAGCTTAGAGAGTGTGTTAGCCAAGACTGCTCACTCTGACAAATGCCACACCTAACTGGCCATATGTATGCATTGGGCCTAAGTGTCCAGACGGTGCACTAAAGTGCACCTCCCCCATAAGCCAGCTGTTAAAAACCGTGCAGTTAAACACTTCCACCCTCAATGACAGCTTGGCGCTTGGCACCCTGGCTCAAGCTGTGTATACTTTACCCAATCTGGATTCTCATAGTCTACTTATGAATAAGACGCCTCCATGCCAGTTTTCCCATGGTGTTCACACTGTCTTAGCTATATTAACCACCCTCAGACCATGGTGCGTGAATCAAACCACAACCGGTAACACACCTTCCAGGTCCCAAGTGTGTCTGAATAGCTCAAACACTAACGAGGGGAAGGGGTGCTTGCCACTGCAAACCCCATTATGTAATATGACCTGAGGGGGTAAAGGTGGAAACTTTACTAAATGTAGCCAAAGACTTCCTCCCCTGTGTTTGGGAATATTATCTACCATGAGCCTACCCCCCCGGGATGGTTGTGGCTTAACCTGAACACTTCTCGCATCACGCGGTCCCTGGTTCTTGAGCCGAATGTAACATTTACATTGGTGGCCTCTCTGTTGAACAGCCCGGGTGTGATTTTCTTTAACAAAACCCGTAGTAACCCCCATGCCTCCTGCCAAAAATGGTTGTCCCTGTTGGCAGATCCCGACCTCAACCGCACGTGGAAACTAATGACCATCTGGGACAAATGGGCCATGTACTTTCCGTACTTCGGGTCAAATCACGTCATGAGCCGTATAGTATTGTTAACTGAAGCTGTTCAAGCTCTTGTCAATGCAACCCAATTAGCCTTTGAGTGAGTTGAGACCGCCATCAAAAATACCCAATCGCCTCGGCCTAGATTACCTCTTGGCAACAGAAGGTAGGTTTTGTTTGGTCTTTGCAAACATGAGCCATTGTTGCCTCAAGTTCAACTTGACTTCATTCGATTTGACTGATGTAATCAACAGCATAAAAGACGCCAGAAGCCTCATCGACCGTTCCAAGTTAGCACGCAATGGCTGGTTTGATTAGGGCTTCGAGTGGCTAGACTGGCTAGGGTTGGGCTGGTTAAAGAAAATGTTTGTTGTTGCAATTTTAGTATTTTGTATAATATGCTTCGTATTATGCTTAGGCTGTTGTTTATTTCAATGGCTAAAACGCAAACTAATGTATTTATCTGCTTTTGCATACACCCGCTTATCGCTTAATCCACTTGATGACAAGTTAAATGACAAAGACACCCAAATTTAAGTGCGCATGCGGCAAGGGGGGCATGTAAAGATCAGATTAGTGTGCCGCACATGCCCTCTTGTGGCCAATCAGACCTAGAACCACACAAATTAAAAGAAACCTCCCCTCCCCGCCCCATCCTGACTGCTGGGCTGACAGGAGGGGAAAGCCTGTGTTGAAACCTGAGCACACAAAGGAGAATCCATTTGCAGGCATGATTGGCTAACACGAAGTAAAACAAGATAAGAAGTTATAAAAGCTCTCCCCATCCTTTGTTTGGAGAGACCGCCATTCGACTGTAACTCGAGCCAGACTCGTAGTTACCCCAGGCTGATCACCCAACGTTCTCCCACTGCTGCTCCCCCAGGCATATACCCAATTTAATCCAGACCCTCTTGTCTTAACTCGTATCTCATAATGCAACTGAAGCATGGCGTATCGGCCTCCGCCACCAACTGTAATCCCAGGGGTGTGAGTAAATAAACTTTTCCTGTTTGAAACTACCTACGCCTCCGAGCCTTCCTCATCTCGTAAACTCAAGATCCTCCCAGAACCAGAGGGCACTGCCAAGCCCCTCTCCCAGTGTGGGACAGACGGGACCTCAAAGATCATCAAGTCCAGCTCCCTATCCCAGGAGCAGGAAGTCAGCTAGGGTCAAAAGACCCCAAAGTTGCCAAAGAGCATTACAGATGGACAGACACACAGACAGATTAGGCCCTTTATATATTCTAATATTATAAAAGCCTTTGTCTGTCTGTGTGTCTGTCCATAACACTTTATTCACACTGTGATTGGTTGTCTGAAACAACCAATCAAAGTGCTCCAAGAGTGTTCGGGACAGGAGGTGGCAGCGCGGCGGACTGCCACCATGATGGTGGGGATGGAGCAGCTGGAGCAGAGGGGGAGGCCAGCAGTGCTGCCCTCACCCTCCCTCGCCCCCCCACCAGACCTCTTCCCTGCAGTCAGCGGCAGCAGGGGGTGCTGGCAGAGGGGATGGCGGGGCAACTTCCCCCCCAGCCCCGGGCTCCTGGGAGATGGCAGTGGCACGGGGTGGTGAGTGGCACTGCCCAGGGACCCCGGCATTCCTGATGGGCAGTTGGCTAGTATAGACTATATATTAGTGCTGTTTCATTTTAAACATGGAAAAATTTGGATTTTGGGTTACTTTTTTAAATCTGAAAATTGGGGCTTTTTTATCCTTCTTCTATTTTTTTCACATATTGGCTAAAAATAGTTTTTCCACCAATCTTTAAAGCTACTTCCCCAATTTTTCATGTTAGTCTTTTGATACACAAAATCTCAATTACTTTCACACCATGTATTTGAATACACACTGTCAGGTTTTGCGTGTACAAAAAACTGTAGATAATTATAGAGGTTGTTTCTTAACATTTGTCCTATAATTTAAATCAGCTTCCAACCAGACCATTTCTCACCACTTAACAAGATAAATGCCACTAAGTGCATTTTGTTTTCTTACAGACTGGCTTGAAGATTTTTTTTAATTGAGTAGGTTAGCTTACTATGAAGCTACAACTTTCGCTTTAATTTTCATTTCTACCTAGGAGAACTTTTATAATCTTTGCTTTTTCCTATGCCTGAAGAAGGATGCCTGTGCCCGAAAGCTTGCAAATAAAGGGGTTTTTTTTTGAAAATATCTAGTTGGTCTAATAAAAGATATCAAGCTCTGCCAGGAGTTCTGATTCCTTTTGCCTCAATGTGTCTACAACCTGGATACCTGACACCATCATACAACAAAGCATTGGGTCTGAGAAACTGCATACCCCAGATGTTGCAGAGATTTCTGGAGAAAGTTCCCCACAGTTCATTTCAGAGGTGTGTTCTAGCAACATGTCAGAAGGATGACCAGTGGGAGCCACAGACAACATGGAACTATAAAGCCCTTTGGGAATGCTAGAGACAACAAAAGGCCATGTTTATCATTCTTCCTGATACCCAGCAATAATGGGACATGGCCAGACTAAAGAATGTCCCTACTTCTGGAGGGAGATGAAGCTTATATCCTACCACGTGATACATTGCAGTTGCCAATATAAACTTGCTTTGATTCATGCATTACTTGTTTGTGCAGAAAATCATTTTAGAGATACTGACTATGGATTGTATCAGATATCAACATTTAAAAGTTCAGTTATAATTTTATTTGTCACTCATCTAGGTACCCATTCTCCTGCAGGCAGAAAACTATATATGATAAAAATATATGCACTGTCAGTTTCTTCTCAGATATTTCTTAGTTATAGATATGGATTTTAAATTATAGTATTGTTTTCCTTGTACAGTATAACTTCATAAATCTGGCATGCTCAGGACTGAGCACCTGCTGGAAATGTTAACATTCTGGATTTTTTAAACCGGAATGGTGGCTGGTCCTGGAGCAGTGGCCGCATGCAGAGTGGCACCACGGGGTGGTAGATGGGAGTGGCAGCTGCTAGGTGCAAGCTTCCTGCTCCGCTGCTCTGGGACCAGCCGCCGCTACTCCCCAGTGGAGTGTAGTTTTAAAAAGTGCTGTATCTTTTATAATTCCAGATTTTTCATATGCAGATTTATGAGGTTATACTGTACTATGCATATGTTAGAAAGTATATATTAAATTGTTGCTATAATTTCAGAACATTTTGGGGTGTGAGTTTTTAGTACACCAATTTAATCTTTACTGGCCAATAAAACATGGAAACTTCCATTTTAAACCAAAGCATTTTTTCACGTTTCAGCTTTAGGGCCCTTTCAGAATAATTCTTTATGTTATGTGGTACAGCAGATAACCCAAACTGACAGATGTGAGGCCACTGCTAGATTTAACTTGCCTTTACTTGAGAACTAAATAGTTCTACACTTATGTAACACTGCAGTATGCTGCCAGTCCCTCATATCCTCAGCATCTGGCGCAAGCATCCCTGCTGACCCTTCCCTGGTACAAATAGAACAGTAAGACATAAGAACATAAAACATGAAATATATAAGTTATGCAATTATTTCTCATGACACCAAAGCAAAATGTTTCCTACAGACTGCTCCAGTAACAGGCTTTTATATTTAGCTTGCTTCTGAAATGAAGATGGAAGAATACTTTTGGGGGGAGAAGATGGAGGTTATTAGTAGGAACCTACTGAATTCATGATTGTGCGATTTTCACAGAAACTGCAAATTCAGATGGGCTCCACAGAAAATGGTGGGCTCTGAAAAACAGCAGGCTCGCTGCAAAAAAACCCAGCAAGTTACCTGCAAGCAGAGGAGAATTAAAAGCCCTTCAGTCTTGGAGCAGGAAAGGAAGGTCAGGAGACATGGTGGTGGGGGAGTAGGGCATGGCAGAAAGAGGCGGACAGTGGAGGGCAGGGGGCAGGTTAGAGGTCAGGCAAACAGGGGGCATGGGTGGAGGATGGGGAGGCGAGGCTGCACAAGCATCTGGCCCAACGTTGTGAGCCAGCTGTGGTAGGCATCTGGAAGGTTGTAAGTGACTGCAGCAGGGTCCACAGAGCCTTGGTATATGTGTGTGTGCACCTGCTGGTGGCAACAAACCATGCCGAGGCTCTGCAGACCCTGGTGCAGCCACTTGCAGCTTTCCATCTACCAACCAGAGCTAGACCAGGACCATAGTCCAGCTTGGTGATGGCCAGAAACCTTCATTACCCTGATTAAACCTGGGAAACCATTAATCTATGCTTAATAATGTGTGGATTAATGACTTCCCTGGACTTAATCAGGGTAATTACATCAGGTTTCAAGCCATCTGGCAATCTGTGGGGAGGGGAGGGGAGGGGTGGGGCAGGACTGCCCAGGCCCCTTGGCCAATCAAAGATGTGGGCAGGTGGGGGACAGGGACAGGGGGGCTGCTGTGCTCAGCCCATGAAAATGGCAGCTGGAGCCAGGATCTGCCCATGGATTTGGTCAGTTGCCTCCTCGAGTTTGGCAGAACCCCTAGTCAAACATGAATACACCGGAATTTGGCAAAGGAGTTTGTAACGTTTTTTTAAGTATATGGCATAATTTACCTGGCCACCAATTCTACCAAACTATCTTGATATTAATTGTCAAAAATGTACTGAATCCCACATTTAATAATGTGTTTTACCAGCAGTGCCCAAAAGGGGAACAAAATACAATATCCTGTGAAATAGTATCTGATTATCTCCAGTCACGCAACAGACTTTTATATGTTCAACTTGTCTTAAATACAGCATTTGAGAACATAATTATCAGTTGCTTGGAGACGCTCCAGATAGATATTCGGACCTAGCTTGGAACACAAAAAATCCAACTGAACATTTGAATGCAGAAGGAAGACAGAAGGTTGTAACTGTTCAGAAAAATCCAGAACAGATTTAACATTCTATGTTAAATTCTGACATCTTTCAGCAATATCTAACTTTCCTTACAACAACCTGGAAAGTTGCACCTTGTCTTATACGTGTGGACTCTAGACTTAATTGGAGCCCCCAAGAAGTCAGCAGGAATTTTGTGTCATTCACTTAAACAGACACAACATTTCCCATGATTTCTATAGCCTTATATTGCATTTTCTGCTGTAAACCAGCACTTGGATATATCACCATAGAACTATTGTGCTTCCTTTTTTACGTTAATACAATTAATATTTTATTCTGAACCTTTCCATATGTTTTTACTTTTTGGCTTGCACTAGAACAGATGCAGCAACTGAGTGAGAAACCTACAAGACAATGGGGAGCCTCATTCCTGAGTTAGACAAATTGTTATAGAAGGGAGAGAGACCCAAGACATATTTCACAGAGATCCAAAATGTAACTTGATGCTATTCTTCAGTGCTTTGATCTATATTTTTTGAGCTACTGGGCACCTCTTGAGATATTTTATGCACCCTCAGTTCCCATCTCGCATCTCAAAGGAGTGGCTCTCTTTAAAGAAACCATGATTCAATCTAGTTCCTCTTGCAATAAAATACTATGATTGCATTTATTACTTGAAAAGGTGTGTGTGTGCATGCACACAAACATGCATACGTACATAAATATATACTCATGTGTATGCACAAACCCCCTGTAAATAAGGGTACAGACTCCCCCTCCATGCTTCTGTGGGGGAAAAATCATTAAGGCATGGGTCAGGTAAAGGCAGTATTGGCAGTTTGCCCAGAGCCTCAAGGTAGGAATCAGTTTGCACTAACTGGAGTATGTTGTAACTCCCTTATCTTTAATTCAGAGGTGTGGTCCTAACTGGCTCCTGGCTTTTGCTGATTTGGTTCAAGATTGCTTGCAAACCTGGGTTTGCTGGCTTTCTTAATTTTTTTAAAGCCATTTTGGTGTCTTTATGTAGAAAAAGAGACAGTATTGTAAATGTAGTAGAGCAGAAACGCGTAGAATTCCTTTGAGCGAGTACCTCAACCTTTCTGTGCTATAGCTTCCCTATGAGCAAAATGGAGGTACTATTATTTACTCATCTCATAAAGGAACCTATGAGGCATCATTAATATTTCTGAAGTACCTGGTGCTACAGAGGAAAAATAATGCATTCCTATGTCCTGCAAACTTAGCTCCCAGGACATCAATGCCTTATTAAATTCCCTTTGGGAGTGAGGGAGCACAGCTAGGCTACAGTATAGCATTATGTATTTTTCATGATTGTCCTGCAACAACTTGTAAGTGTAAATGTACCCAGCAGCTCTAGTGCATTGCTCTATTAAACAGGAAGGTTGCCTAGCAAAGGGGCCTACACTTGGGGTCCAAACAAGCCGACATGGGGTAATTTCAGAGGCTTATCTGAACTTCCTATGATAATGTTCTCAGTCCACATGATCTGAACTGAGGTGTTGGGAGAAGTGGGCATTGGGAGACCTTGCTGTTGGAGATAGGATATTTTGAGAAGGATTTGGTGTTTGAGGTAGCACTGAGGTTTAAAGGGGCACTGGGTTTTAAGAAAGGCCTATGGGAAGATGGTAAAGGGTTTGAATGGGAAGGTGTTTGGATGTCTTGTGGAAAGTGCAGAGTGGGAAGTGGGGCCTCAAAATAAGTTAACTGTCCATTTGATGTAAAGAATCCTCGCTTGTCCCCACTGTGTCCCGTTGCCTCACTATCATTTTGCTGGTTCCTGCATGGAGCTGGGAGGGAATTTTGCCCACCCCCCTATGTCAGGGTTTTTTTAAGGCTTCTTCAGGGGTACTGAGTGTTGGCTGCAGTCAAGGCTGGGGATTTTGACTGCCATGTGCCAGTGCTCCTGGTGGGACTTAAACCTGGAGGATCCTGGCTGGAGAGTTTTGCACCATTGCTCAGGATCAGAACGATCACTATATTTGGGATCAGGAAGGAATTTTAAACCAGGGTCAGTTTGGTATGTACTGGGGGGGGGCGGTGTTGGTTTTCTCTGTAGCGGGGGGCACGGCCCTCTTCCTGGGATCTCTTGAGCATATCTTAACAACCTTTACAGAAGCAGGATCTTGGCTGCCTCGGCCCTCCTGCTTTACCTGTGGCAGGTTAGGATGTTATGTTTCATGTTGTGTCAGGGTTGACCGTGCAGTTTTGCACAGGCTGTCCAATGGATTTACATCAGATGGTTTGGATAGGAATGGTCCTGCCCCCGGCAGAGGTTAGTCGTGTGGACCGCTGGAGGTCTCCTCCAGCTCTGCTTCTCTGTTTCATGGACCTTAGCTTCAGAATCCCACTTCTGTGAAATACAGAGGTGACAAGCCCTATCCACATAGCAGAGGGGAGGCTGGGAGACGAGGATTCAGTAACTTGCCTAGAAATAAATGGAAACCTGAGAACTGAACTGAGGTGTTCAGGGTCCCAATCTACTGCCCAAGCGACTAGACTTTTCCCCTGGAAAGTGGTGCTGCAGGCTTCGGGGCTGGGGAGGACAGGCCGCAGTTCAGAGACGGCAAGAAGAAAGCAGCGAGGCCTTTTTTGAGAAAATAAATCAGATGGGGCCTTAGTTGGGAGAGGTGACTGGTGCCCCCTGAGTCTGGGGGGGCACCCACAGAAACTGGTGTCAGTGTTGGGGAACCGGTGTTGGTGGCAGGGATGGGGCTGGCGAGCACCCCGCAGCAGCCAGTGCTGGCTTTGGCGGTGCGAACAGCCCTGTCAGGGGGAGGGGAGGCACGTGCCGCCCCTAGCAGCCGCCCATGGGCTAATGAAGGCTTTGGGGCGCGGGTGCAGGGCGGGTGAGGAAGGAAGCAGCGCTAGTGGAGAGAGCCGCCGTGTTTCGGGCAGATCTTGGCCAAGGTGGCATCAGTCAAGGCCGGTAATGTTCAGGGCTTGGGAAAGCCTCGGGGCTGGAGGTGGCAGGTGTTTGGAGGAGGTAAGGAGCGAGCGGGGACGCTGTGAGGGGGCAGCGGCGGTGC
>NW_017728912.1:34726056-34734486 GCF_001723895.1 Crocodylus porosus
GGGGCCCTCAACCCCAGACATGTGCATGCGCCTCGGGGCATGGGGAGGGCACCGTCCTCTGTGTCCTGGGGAAGCACACTGCCACATTTTGCTCCTTTAGCTTGTAAATGCACTGTTAAAAAAAATCAATACAAAATCCCCCGAATGGGCCTTCAAGGTGACAGAGAACAAACCCCTGCTCCCTGTTAAGGGAGAGGAGGAGATCTTCTCAAATGGTGTTTCTGCCAAGCCTGTTCCGAATTGGAGGGATGGATACCTGCTTTGTGAGGAAATGCGGCGTAGTGGGGGGGCTGTACGGATGATGCATTTATGAGCCAGTTTGTGGAATGGCAGTGTGTAGGTACCAGACAATGAGACCCTTTTCTCCTCTCCTCAACTGGAACCAAATCTGTGTTTTCTTTGCTCTATGGGTTTTTAATATGAAGCATAGAGTCTGATGAGTGTGAACATAGCTTATTTTGGTGTAGTAAACTTTAGGAATTAAAACTGAAGTCCGGGCTCGGATACTCCGTATGCAGGAGATGTATATACTACAATAAAGCCAACGGGGTAAGAGGATTCAGGCTGGATGGATGTTGCTAATAAGAAGGCGGTTGTTTACTGGAAATATATACAAAGTTCCATAGGAAATAATGACAGATCACAAGACTTATGGTTTTGCTGTTTAGCTTAGTGGACTGGATTGGAACTAAATGAACTTTGTTCCCTCCCTTTGGGAGTGGAGACAAAGTACTTAAGACAATTAATGTAAACTGGTTCAGTGACCTAGTGACTAATCAGAGGGTACCCTCCAGGGAAAAACGGGGAAAAAGCCACCCCTATATAGTTAAACTCCACATAAGTCTTGTTGGAGAGTCTTGTTGGATCAAGCCCCATTTGTGCTTAAACTTAAGCACGTTTAAGCCTCCAGTGATAGCAGTGTGTATAACAGCATTTCTCAACCTGCAGGTCATGACCCCAAAATGGGCCACAACAATACATGAAAGGGTTGTGAGTTTACTCAAAAAATGGATCAACAAACTTTAAAAATGGATTCTCCTTTAAAGGAGCAAAATGTGGGGAACCTCAGCCTTTCCCTTGCAGGTTGCAGAGTTCCAGCATTCAAGGGGCTGCTTGGGGCTCTGCCATGCCCCACATACTGGAAGTCTAGGGGCAGTGTGGGTCGGTAGTGAGGGGCACTGGGCTAGAACTGGCCATCGATGTTTACAAATGGATCCTGGTACAAAAAAGGTTGAGAACCACTGATCCAAGCAATGCCTAGCTACACTATACTTCTTGTTTGCTGGTAGATGTGAGGGTGACAAGATTTTTATCAGGATGTTGTTCTTGGATTCTGGTTTGAGTGTTAGCATTTGGTCAATTGCTTTCTGAAAAACATGATGCTTCACCCTTTTCTAGTAGCTGCAAGGGAAAAATGAGTTTATGGTTTCATTTCTTTTTCCAGAGCCTGCTGGCTTTTGGGATCAGCTAAAGCGTGTCTCTGCTATTCTGCTGCTTTTCCCCTAGCTTGCAGTGTTTTGTCTTGTCCTGCTGCATCCGTGATCTTGATACCCATTCATATGGGCTTGGCTAAGCTGTTGGAGTTGTGCTACCTACTGAGTCTGCAGACCTAACTTATTAACATTTTGGGGGTTATCTTTCAGATTGTAAGATCTAGAAACAATTATTTGGCAAATATTTTTTCCTTTTTCTCTCCTTAAACATTACCTTAAAAGGTTAGTGTTTGTTTTAATAAAAATTTACATTTTTGTTTGCTGGCTTGTTTGCTTGTTAACTATTCATTATCTTGGTTATCTGTAAAGATATGGAAACTATTATATAACATGAAAATTTTTATGTATTCAGTAGCCCAGTGTTGCATTTTATGCCACAAAGCAAATGCACTTTTGTACAGATATAACTGTATAAGGAAAATTGATCACTGTTCAGGAGCAAAGATGCAGTTTTTGTGGTGTTTTTCCCCCCACTCTGCACTCCAGTTGTACCTGTTTTGTTTCTCCAACTTGTGTTTTGGTGTTTTTTTCCTGTATCCATCTGATGTGGTTTTGTTATGAATGCTTTTAGTAACTGTACCATATGGTGTTGCACCAACCCTACGTATGAGTACAGGTTGTATCTTCAGAAACTTTTCTGTAATTCTCAAGTTTGCCACTGAAGCACAGTATCAGAAGCCACTTTTTTCCCCTTGCTGACTGTTTTTTCCAGTAATCCAACACTGATATTCATACAGGACTTAATTATGCAGGAAGCCAAAGATCCCTGAGAAATTCAGAGTATCTTTAGTTTTTATTGATCAGGGATAGGATTTTTCCATTTTATTGTTAAGGGATAGTTAGCTGTCAGGAGAAAATGTATTGGGTTGATTCTTATCAACATACAAAGAAAGAAATTGAGTTTGAAATCACATTTATTTTGGGAAAATTCTGTCTGTTGCTGTTTATATATAATGTCTAAAATTACTGTCTTGAGAGAAGCTACTGAATTAAGAAGAAAAGAAAACTTGGTCCATTGCTTTGTTTTATAGTGAGTTTGTATATATTTAGGTTCACTGTTTTCTTTGTATAAGCATTTTTTACCCTGCCAAAGAGACTTTCAAAACGCCAACAGGGTAGCAAAACACTTGATTTTTATTTTATGTGAGTTGCTTTATCTTAAAAGAGAGATTCAAGATATTTTAAGAAGTAATTTTCTCAAACATTGGATTAAAAACCAAATTTCTGTTCTAGAAACTTAGTTTGACAGTGTTCCTTTAAAGGGAAATTACAGCAGTTACAGAAAACATAGCCTTCATCTCTAAGGAAGAAATTTAAAGATAGCTCTGGTAGGCGTACCATATGGCAACATGCTTGTGTTGTCCTGAACTACTAAAACTTTTCTAGTAAAGAGGCTGTATCAAAAAAGTTAACTTTTAAAATAATCTCTAAATTTTATTCAGGGCTCTGCTTTTTCCCTGCTAGTTAGCAGATGTTTCATTAACACCATGTGAGCCCATTACATTACTGGTCCACTGGCTTTACTTCCAGTTCCAGTATTTTTTTTACAGTAAAAAATATTGGACACAGTGAAAGTGAACAACAGTGAATTTCTGAAGACAAAGAGCTGTAGGGATTGGTAATTGGGTGTGAAAATGAATGAGCTGTATACATTTTACCAGTGCAAAATGCTCCTGTAAATGTTACTAGTCTGCTAGTAAATAATAGTATAAAAATAGCTGAAAACCAAGGAGAAAACTAAGAGAAGAGGATTTTATAATCTTCCTTTGTTTCTTTCTGATATATAATGATTTTTCTTTAAAACTTTACATTTGGTATTGCCTTATAACAAAGCAAGTTCACAAAGGTGGTAATGTGCTTCTCTCTTTTCTTCTTCCCATCAGGAGCTTTTGCCATTTAAAAAGATAATTATAAAAATCATAAACACAGTTTATGGTGGGTAAACCACAGAATGGGTATACTTGAGATCAGTGTCTAGTCTGACAGTCACCATGACCCTTGTGACTCCCCAGGCTGCTCAATCTCTTGATTTCATTTTTTCAAGGTTGCCAGAAGTCAAGTCAGTCTATTGTTAATCAACTCCTTGCAATATTTATTTCTTAAAAACGGTTTCTAAATTGGACCATATTTTTTGGCCTGAAAGAAATATTGTAAGACAGCATTTGTTGCAGGGTGTCCGAGTGTTGTGGAAGTACTCCTTGTCTTGTCTACTTATAGTTGGAAATGCATACCATTTGTCTCTTCTTTATCAAGGACTCCCACAGGAGACTGTCAGGCATTTCTAAACTGAGCTTTGGATTTTCAGTCTTTGAAAATGTAAGTGTAGGCATTCACAAACTGTTAGAATAAAAGTAAAAGATGTATGCTTACAGAACATTTGTATATTTTGACTCACAGCATTATAAAATGCTTAATTTTATCTTTATTAACAGATATTTTATATTAGCTTATAATGCATTTCTGGATTTTAGCCTGGCCATATAGCAATATTATTTAATAAATTATCCCTCCTAACAGGTCAGGGAGACTGTTGCTTTTTCCACAAACATTTCTGTTTGACCAGCTCCAGGGGATGCTGCATCTAGTTCTTTCTGCAATTAAAAGGTCCTTGAGTTGGGGGAGAGCGGGAGGAGAGGGGAAGAGACCACTGGAAATTCAGAGGATCATTCCTTTTTTCCACGCTTCCCTGCTTTCCTGCAGCTTACCTTGGTAAGGTAGGAGCATACCAGAGCTTGAAAAACGTAACTTGCTCATTTTACCCAAAGTCCTCATCCTGCAAGCTAGAATTTGTATAGGTCTTGTTATCCAGGAACAAAGCCAAGCCTTTCTCAAGCTGATAGCAAAGAAGTTGGGTGCTTGGCTTTCTTCCTAGGATGTTTTATATCTTTTAAAAGATTATTCTTTATACAATTATAATTTCCTGTTGGGCATCTGGTTAAATTTGAAGCCCCTCTCCCCAATACCCAAGACTGCTAGAGAACAGAAGGGAAGGAAATGGGGGGAGGGCAGGAGCCTTTGAGATGCATAAAATTCAACTTAAATTTTTGAGGACAGGTATCTGTTCCACTGATGCATCTTATAGGTTTTTTACCTTGTAGCTAAATGAAATTGATCCAGTGCTGATCAGTTTCATGGCTGTTCATGGAGTGCCAAATAACAGTTGTGAAAACTGACCATCTGTTCAGCCTGTGCAGAATCCAAAGGACAAAACTGTATTGATTACACTTATTCATGTTTCAGAGGGTTTCTTTGCACCCAGAAAGGCTAGAAACTTCCTTTTTCAAGAAAAGTGAAACTGATGAAAGCATAGATCCTGAAGAAGCAGAGAACGCTTAGCTGGAAAAGTTGCTTATTCCCTATGTACAAGTGGATTTTTAAAATACCTGTGCAGCAAAGCTGGGTCCTAAGTAAAGGAAAGGAATTGTGTGGACTCTTTGGACAAGACTGTACCCTATGGAACCAACAGTGACTCCTGATTTCACAGAAAGTCACTTTTTTCCTGTTACGGAGGTCATTGGATATGGGTTCTTGAAATATACCTTCTTACCTGAAGTCTATGTTTAACACTGTTTAAGCTACGTAACTTCAGGTATGTCACTAAATCACTTAATGCTTCTGTGTTTAGCTCCTGATCTCAAGTATATTCAGTCAAAGGATTTGCCTCAAGGCTGGCAGCTACTTTTTTTTTTTCCATTTTCTATCCCTTGATAGTCCACTTCTCAAAAGCTGTTGGAAACCACAGAGATGAACATGGCATTAAAATCTGAATAAAGCCTCCATGCTCCTACTTGTCCCATTTTTTTATATCGTTTATTTTGCAAATCTCGGACTCGCTTTATGATGCCTTTTTAAGATGCTTTATATACCCTTACTCTTCCTTTACTCCCCTCCTTCTCCCACCCCCCCTTTAATCCCTTGGGATATCAGAATAGTTTTTTAGGAAACTTTTTCCAGTTTTACACTTGTGCTGATGCTGTGAACTTTCATTCTTCTCAGTGTCTATATCTTCCCCCTTTCACAAAACAGAAATAAGAATTGAAATGCCTCTGTATTGAGGGAGCTGTGGTCTTGTAAACAACTATATGGTCTTTCCTGCAAATTAATTTAGGCCTACCATAGCTGGGCTCCTTCTCCTTCAAGTTAATGTTGGTGGGATGTGGAAGCCAGGGTGGGCAGAATAATGACTTCAGAGATCAGGTGCAAGGTGAAGTATTTGCACTTTGGGAATAGCAGGATTATGGGGCTGACCTTAAAGCTGGCCTGCTACTTGTCATCTTGCAGTAAATTTTAAGTTTCAAACTGTTTGAAATAATTTTGCACCTAAAATTCCATTTTCTGAGGCACAAATGAAGGACTGAATAAAGCAGCTTGGAGTGTTCATGCTTACTTCCACCTTGTGGGTAAAGAAGTACTAATTTAAAAAAAATCAAATCTTAATGAAGAAATGTATTTGTTCAGTGTAGAATTTTTTTACAAACTTTCTACCATTATAGATCCTCTATCTTGATTACTTTCTGAAAGTGTGCTTTTATGCTTCAGTTGTTTTTTACTTCATTTCTAATTCCATCTTTGTTGTCTTGAGTGAGCCTATGTACTATTTTCTGAAATATTTTTGTGTTAAATGAGAACAGAAAAGCTGTGACTGGTTTCAAAAAGCAAGATTTATATGTGCAGCATTGTCTGTATTTGATCCTGCTTATAATAAACTTTATTTTGAAATTATTATGCAATAGGGGTCAGGGCAGCATGCAGCAAAGACAGATAACCCAGAGAGCAAGAAGCAACAACAGACACCCGAGAACTTTAAAACTCCATTGCTCCCGCTCTTACTTCTCTGCCCAGGAGAGTAAACTGTCTGGCCTATTCCAACTGCACTTCCCAACCCCTATTTACACCAAGATATAAAGACCTCTTTCCACTCTCTCATGTAGGTGGTACTTGTCCTGGGAGACCTACTGGGTCCTTATTCCAAAGTTCAGGTGGCTAAGATGGTGCCTGGTCTGGGCCTTGGCCCTTGCCCAGAGTAGGTGGGAGGAGGAAGAGATGGTAGCAGTTTTTCAGCTTAGGGATGCCTACCAGCGGTCCTTCATATCTTTCATGGTTTTAGTAATTCTGAGTACTTAGAATAGTACCATCTAATATGGGATTGTAGCAGCAAGACACCACTGCAGCTTATAATTTAAACGTTTTTGAAAGAGGTACACTGTTTTGTTCTTTTCAATAGGAATGAGGTATTGGGGATGGGTACAAATTTAAATGGTGGTTTTAAGCTTCATGAGCGCGTTGATGGTACAGTGTCATAGATTCATAGATGTTAGGGGCTGGAAGGGACCTCACAAGATCATTTGGTCCAGCCCCCCTGCACTTGAGCAGTAAAGACTGTTGGGGTCAGATGACCTCAGAAAGGTGGGCATCAAGATGTTGTTTAAAGATTTCTAGGGTAGGTAACTGTACCACCTCTGGGGGGAGCCTGTTCCAGACCCTCAGCACTCGAGTCATAAAGAAGTTTTTTCTTATGTCCAATCTGAAGCGATCATCAATCAGTGTGTCCATTGTTTCTTGTTTTCCTCTGGGGTGCCTTGGTGAACAGATGCTCTCCCAGGCCCTGATGTATGCCCCTGATATACTTATAGGCTGTCACCAAGTCCCCTCTAAGTTGTCTTTTCTCCAGGCTGAACAGTCCCATGTCTTTCAGCCTCTCTTTGTATGACCTGTGCTCCAGACTTCTAATCATATGCATGGCCTCCTTTAGACTCTCTCAAGCGCTTCTCCAACATCCTTCCTGAAGTGTGGCACCCAGAATTGGACACAGTATTCCAGCTACAGTCTCACCAAGGCCAAGCAGAGTGGGAGGATGACATCCTTAGTCTTGCTTGAGATGTATCGGTAGAGGTATGCCAGTGTTTGATTCGCTTTGCCAGCTGCGGCATTGGATTGGTGGCTTATGTTCATTCTGTGGTCTATCACGATCCCCAGGTCTCTTTCAGTTGTGGTGCCGGCAAGTGTAGCACTGCCAAGCTTGTAAGTGTGTTGCAGATTATTCCTTCTTAGAGCACTTTACATTTCTCTGTGTTAAACATCATGAGGTCATGATCTGCCCACCTCTCAAGCCTGTCCAGGTCAGCCCCACTTTCCCAATTTTACCACGAGGACATCATTGGAGATGAAGTCAGAGGCCTTTTTGAAGTCCAAGTATATGACATCAATCTCTTTTCCCTTGTCCAGGTGGTGAGTTATGTGATCATAGAAAGAAATTAGGTTGGTCAGGCATGACCTGCCCATAATAAAGCCATGTTGGCTGTCCTTTAGAATACTGCCTTCTGCTAGTCTATCAGTAATGGATTCTTTGATACGTTTTTCCCCCCAGGATTTTACCAGGGATTAAGGTCAGACTGATTGGCCTGTAATTCCTTAAGTCCTCCTTTTTGTTTTTCTTGAAGATGGATACCACGCTGGCCCTCTCCCAGTCTTCTGGGACCTTTCCCAAGTGCCAGGAGTCCTTAAATAGCTGTGCCATAAGTTGCACGATGATGTTGGCCAATTCTTTTAGAGCTTTTGGGTGTAGTTCATTCAGTCCTGCTGACTTGTAGATATCCAGTCTCTCTAGGTGTCCCCCCACAAGATCTTTGCCAACTATGGGAGAGTGATCCCCCACCTTGATCATCTTGCATCCCGTCAAGCAGGCTAACACCCTTGGACGGGTAGAATACAGACACAGGATTCATTCAGGAGTTCAGTTTTCTCCTGGGTGTTGGTTATCATCTGTCCCACTTCGTTCATCAGGGGCCCTATGCTTCCCTTGTTTTTTCTTCAACTTCCTACATATCTAAGGAAGGGCTTTTTATTGTCCTTGATTCTGGTTGCCAATCTGAATTTGGTTTCTGCCTGTTATAAGTGGATATGTTGTACTGTGTTATATGTTGTCATATGTATGACA
>NW_017728912.1:34741195-34742196 GCF_001723895.1 Crocodylus porosus
GATTGAGACACTGGTAGTCTTCCAAATTGCTTTAACACTGTAGATATATCGGTAACACATTGCCCGACTGATCTCTCTGTCTCTCTTTTGCTTGGTATTTTGTTTTAATTGTGAAGGAACATGCATTTTGGGGTATTTTACAGAGTGACTTTGGGATTTTTTTATCAGGGATTTTTCAGTGTTCAAATAGGGAACACCAGAATTCCTCCTAGGGAGGCCAGTGACAGGACCCTTGAACTGGCATCTTGGACCCAGCTGGAGGTGGCTGACCTCCTGGCCAGTTGGGGCCAGGAGGACATGCTTTGACAGTTCAAAGCAGGCCACCACACCCGCAACATTTTCTGAGCGATAACTGCCCAGATGGCCGGGCTGGGGGCATGTATGGCAGTAGTGCCACACAAAGGCCAACTCTGCAGCCACAGCCCACTGGCAGCTGGCCAAGAGGGACAGATGCCTCATCCACGTCTGGCAGGTGGCAGCAGGTCACAGCCAGGCAGCAGCCCCCACTGCCACAATGCTGCAGTGGGTAAAAGGTGCAGGGAACTCTCAGGGCTGCTTCAGCAGTCCACCTGGCACAAGGGTAGTGTCCCCAGGTACCAACTGGCTATGCCCCAGAAGCTTCTGAGAGCGAGTAGCCCTGAGCTACTTGACAAGGCAGCTTTTTGTATTGATTGGGCCAGGACAGGGCAGCTTTTTATACTGCTGGGGACAGCATGGGTGCTGGCCCCAGGCTCCAGTTCCCTCTGGCTGCAGATCCGGGAGGAGCTAGGCAGTGTTATGTTGCCCCAAATGGCACAATTTGCTCCTCAACAAAATGCATGTCCAAGCATGTGGGCTGAGGTAAAAAGCCCCAGCTCAAATTTGCACCACTTCTTTTTGAGCTGCTGCAAGCACACATACTTGCATGTGTGGACGTGCCCATAGGAGTCATCAGAAGCTGAGCTATCAAAAGGTACATGGGGGTTTTTAACTCTAGAAAAATAATAAAGGAATTCTTCTGT
>NW_017728912.1:34742296-34743270 GCF_001723895.1 Crocodylus porosus
GCTGGGCTCCAGAGCCCAGGCATCAGCTCTGTACTAGTGTGTGTAGGTGTGCCTCAGAGTGGGCAGTGGGGGAAGGGCCTGAGGCAGAGCAACCCCAGTCTCTCCCCTGCACTGCTTTGCTTCCACCAGCAACCTGGAGCTGGGCGGCCAAGCCGGACTGCCTCTCACCTGGGGGCGGGGAGTGGCGAGTTGCTCGGGCTGGGAAGCAGTGGCTTGCCCACATGGTGCTGGGGACGGGAGGAGGTGGGCCATGTCTGCACTCCTCTTCCCACACGCACCATGTTAGCAACGGCAAGCTGACGCGGTGTGTGTGGGAACCTTATCCCCTTCCCCAGCCCTTCAGCAGCCATTAGGAAGCTGCTGAGGGGTTGGGGGAGGGACAAGGGGCAGGAACGAAAGGTAGAGAAGATGAACTGCATAGCTTGTCACAGAAATGGGCACTGGCCTTGTCATATCTAATTACTGGACATAATTAGATAAGTTTATGTGAATACGTGGGCCAGTTTCTAAGTTAGTCATCTAGGCCTTATTTAACTCGGTTATTTTGCAGAGCATAGACGAGCTAAGTTCTGATGCTGCGATTCAGTATGATCTGGATACAGCTGAAGGCGATTAGCAGTGTGAACCTGAGTGCATTTGGTTGGGCTGGGCTGATGGGAATGCTTGCATTTATTTGTAGCACGGAATTAATCTAGGACACACTTTGGTCAGGACTTTTTAACTTATCTGTTACATATGCAAATAAATAAAATGCCTTTGCCAGTTGTACAATAAAACCTTGGGTTACTTCTTAACAGCTAGTCAGTTTGGGAGACATTCTAGGGCAGGGGTTGGCATTTATTTTGGATTTTAAACTACATTTCCAGACCCATTTCAGTGTCGCTTCCTGCAACTTCATTGGTGTCAAAGGTCACATGACATCACTTCCTGATGTGATGCTGCTTCCTGTGAGGTCTTTGAATATGGCTCGCTGG
>NW_017728912.1:34743370-34745746 GCF_001723895.1 Crocodylus porosus
TTCTCAAAGTGAGTGTCAAGAATAAAATCAAGAATGTCCTCATGTTGGTGGTAGCCTGTCTCATTTATTAATTATAGTGTCATTTTCTAGCAGGGGCAGGAGGATTATGTGCCATGCCTGTCACCTTGCAGGAGTCAGGATATGCATGTTCCATTTAGGAGTAAGCACCTCCTTCCCTGCTCCTCTCTCTTGAGTTCTTTGTGTCCCGCCATTCCTCTTCTCTGTGCCATTAAGCTGTGTGGCAGTGCAGGAGCTACTTTGTGCTAAAGGAAGAACCAACCAAACCAGCAGTGTAGATCGGGGTGGGCAGTTATTTTGGGCAAAGGGCTGATTACTGAGTTTTGGTATGTCATCAAGGGCTGCATGAAGGGCAGATAAATATTAATTTTCTAAATTTTTTCAGTGTGCTACAGCTTGGGGGGGGTGGGGAGGTAAGAGGAGAAGTAGCATGCCCCAGCCCCCATCCTCACTCTGTCTCCAGGGAGGGAGGGGAAGAGATGTGGCTGTTGAAAGGATACCAGAACTCATTAAGTGGCCTTCCAGCTAAAATAATTGCCCAGCCTGTAACCCCTTTTGAAAGAACTGTATTCTCTGATACTTATATTGTACACTAGCACAGATGAGGCTGTTTTCCTTCAGGTTTGGTATGGCACTGTGCATGTTATTGGCACCTTAATATAACATGATAAATGTACTGTTTTGTCACAGGGCTGTAATTTATTGACAGCTAATTTCAGTCTGCCATCTGCACATATAATGGCCTCAGGATTCATTGAGCAAGATGACCCAGTTCTCACTGACACCTAGACCTTTTGTCATGGTCTGTTATAATTACATTGTGTTCCCTTTCCATAAAGGGAAAAGCACTGTAGGTTAGTGTACACTAAAAACAATACAGCGTTCGAGTACACGGATGAGTCTTACCATACTGGGTCAGAGCTATGGTCCATTTACCCAGTATCCCGTCTCTGGCAGTGGCACAAGTGGATGCTTTAGAAGGAGATTGCTCTAGAGTGATCTATCTCCTGTTCATTACCCTCCCTGGCATCCACTATTTTTGGTTTAGAGATGTCAGCTGAAACATCTCCAGCCCTTCTGTTCAACAGTTCTTAGTCGATCTATCACCTATTAGCTAGTCTAGTCCCTTTTTGGACCTGGCTATGCTATCTGTCTCTACCACCTCCTGTGGCAATTAACTACACAAGTTAATTAGACTTTGTGTGTGTGTGGAGGGGGAGAGTACTGCTTCCTTTTGTTAGTTATGTAGCTGGCTCCAGTGGGTATCCCCTCATCCTAGTATTCTGGGTCATGGTGAATAACAGTTCCCTATCTGCTTGGTCCACACTCTTCATGATTTTATAGGCCTCTATCATATCCCCACTCAGCTTTCTTCTTTCTAAACTGAAAAGTCTTAGCCTTTTCAGTATCTCTTGGCATGGCAGCTGTTCCATACACCTGGTCATTTTGCTCGCCCTTCTCTACCTTTTCCTATTTTATTGCATCCTTTTTGAGATGCAGAGACCAGAATGGCACAGAGTATTCAAGAGACAGAAGATATAGGTGCACTGTGAAATTGTGTAACGGCATGATGGTCTCCATTTAGTTTTCAATTTCCTTGTTAATGATGCCCAATGTTTTATTAGATTTTTCTGGTCACTGCTGCATATTGAACTGACATAATTGTAAATAGTTCTCTAAAAACTTCAAGTTCTTTCTCCTGTGTTGTAACAGCTAGTTTAGAACTTGGCTTTATGTATGTATAGTTGAGGTTATTTTCCCCAGGGACATTACCTTGCACTTGTTGACACTGAAGTTTGTCTGTCTATCCTTTTGCCTGTTCAGACTGGTAAAATCTTTCTGCCTCTTCTCTGTCACTTTGGGAGTTAATTACCTGGAACAACTTAAAAATGGGGGTTCACAGTGAAATCTTCAAGTTTGCACATTATGCTAAGTCATCAATGAAAATGTTAAATAAAACTGGAACCAGCACAGATCCTTGCAGGACCCAACCCCACTTTTGCCTCCTTTAGGGGGGCACCAATAAAGACTTTTTTGGGCTGATACCAGTGGCCGATTGCAGTATTAATGAGCCATATAGACCGATACCAGTTTGAATACCGATATGCACCCCGGCAGCTTGGAGAGCAGTGTCTGGCTGTTAAGTCTGTTGAGGGGAAGGGGCATGGGGAGGGGCAAATTGTGGTCCCCATGGTTGAGGGGGAGGGGCTGAGGGCAGGCCCTGCCCAACTGGGGTAGGGCATGGGACAGCCGTGAGTGGCTCATCCGGGGGGGCAGCTCCCACTGCTGCATGGATCCCCAGGGTAAGCATAGGGCATGTGCCCCCCAGATTTGTGCTCAGGGTGAGGGCACTGTGGC
>NW_017728912.1:34746521-34754700 GCF_001723895.1 Crocodylus porosus
AGTTTTTAAGGAGGCATATCAGCTGATGCCGACTGATTTCAAATATCAGCCTGGCAGCTTAGAGAGATATGTGTAGCTGGTAGGTCTAGTGTGGTGGAAGGGGAGGGGGGGAGGGAAGAAGTGTAGGGGGGCAGATCAAGGCCCCCACAGTGAGGGAAGAGTGGAGCTGGGGCAAGCACTGCCCATCCGGGGCATGGCTGGTATGGGATGGAGCCATGGCTTGGACCGGGGGTGGTGCTCCTGCCACTGTGTGCCACCTGGCCGTGAGCCACTGGTCCAGCACTCACCTGCTCAATCTGGTGGCTCCTGTTGCTGCTCCCAATGCTTGTCCAGGAAGCCATGGGAGGGTGGGGAGCATGTGCCCCTGGCTCTGCAGGGCTGGGGCTGGGGCTGCGTGGGGCTCTTCCTGGCCTGCAGATCCAGGGGCACATGCCCCCCTCCATGCCTTCCCGGGAGCTACCAGATGAGTGGGTGAACTCCAGACCAGCAGCTCCCAGACAAGCAGCACGTAACAACAGGAGCTGCCCTCCTCCCTCTGTCTCCCTCCCTTCCGCATGCCCCCTGGATGAGCCACAGCTTTGTTCCATGCCCATCCCACCCTAGCTGGACAGTATTTGCCCCAGTCCCTCCCAAGGATCCAGTGTCACTCCTCACTCACAGCAGCGGCCTTGATCTGCGCCCCCACGCTCCTTCCCTCCCTACTTCCCCTTCCCCTTCCCCTTCCACCACACCAGACTTATCAGCTGCATGCAGCTCTCCAAGCTGCCAGGCTGTGCTCCTTGCTGCCTACATGCTGCACTGCATCTGCGCACGCACACAAGCATTTATCAGCCAAAGTATTGGCCACATCTAGCAGATTTCCAATACGTTCAATTTTCTTTATATTGGTGCTGATCTGATATCAGACTGATGTATTGGTGCACCTCTAATTTTTACTTATGTCTTTTTTCTTCTCTTGTTGTTGTTATCTTATTTTAATAATACAATTTTATTGTTAATAGTTAATAAATAGTATGTTAAAATTTAAAGCTTTTATTATCTTTTATAACCAGAACCTGGTTATTTTGGCTGCCTCTGTGACTTCTTGTGATAGTGCATAGGTAACTTGTGGAACTTACGTTGAAAAAAGTAACTTTGCTTGTTTTAAACCTTTTTCCTGTTCATTTCAGTGGATACCCCATAGTTCTTTTCTTCTGGCATTTATGGTGAATATGGAACTGTTATTCATTATCTACACCCTTTGTGTTTTGTATGGACCTCAATTATATCTCCTCTCAGCCTTTTCCTGTTCAAACTGAAGAGCCCTTATCTTTTCAGTTTCTTGTGATACAGCATCTGCTCCACGCCTCTGATTATTTTGGTTGCCCTTCTCTGTATCTTTCCAATTCCACCACATCCTTCTTCAGATCTGAAGCCCAGAACTGTACAAAGTATTCAAGATGTGGGTGCCCCATTGATTTATGTTGTGGCACAAAGATGTTTTCCATTCCCTTCTTGGTGATGCTCAACATTTTATTAGCTCTTTTGGTTGCTGCTGCTCATTGAATGGGTGCTTTCAGAGAACTATCTATAATAACTCCAAGATCTTTATTGAATCGTAATGGATAGTTCAGAGACCAGAACTGTTTAAGATGAGTTTATTTTTTCCCCATGTGCATTACCTTGAACTTGTTGACATTTGAAGTTTATCTGCCACTTTTTTGCCCACTCACTTAGCTTTGTGGGATTTTTCTATCATTATCATTCCTCACCATTGACTTGGTATTTGACTACCAGGAATAATTTAGTATAACTTGGAGTTTTCAGTGTGTGCTCCCTTTTCCATGTCGTTTATGAAAATGTTGAGCAAATTGGGTCTAACACAGATCCCAGAAGGGCCCCCTGGAAAGTGACCATTTCATACTATCCTCTGTTTCCTCTCTTTTTAAGCAGCTTTTGATCAACAAAAGAACGTTTTGTTCCAATTCAGACCAAGGCTTTTTTTAAAGGGCCTTTAGCGAGGGACTTACAAGACCATGGGGATGAAACTCAAAGAACCAGGTGCACAAGTGGTCTTCTCAGTCCTCCCAGTTAGAAGCCATGGTTGCCAGAGAAAAGAATGCATTGAGGAAGTTGCCCAAAGGCTTTGGAAATGGTGTCACCATGCTGGTATACAATTCGATGGCACTGGTCTGCATGCAAGAGATGGTATCTATCTCAAAGGCAGAGGGAAGAAGGTTTTCTGTACAAGTATTGCAGACTTGCTGAGGAAGGATTTAAACTAGACAAGCCTGAGGGACTGGAGGTAGATTCCACTGCTGGGCATAAATCCTCTGGCTAAGATAACTCAGCAGAGGGTATTCACATAGGGACATCCAGATGGGCACCAACACCCTGAGACTCTTGAAGAGAGAGAGAAAACTGAAGTTGTCTAGGGGTGCACTCAGCTGTTTTTATGGGAATGTCAGAAGCATGGGAAATGAACAGGACAAACTGGCACTCCTGGCAGAGGAGGATTTTGACCTCATTGGGTTGACAGAGACCTGGTGGGATGATGCATATTAACTGGACAGTGGATATTGAGGGCTACAGGCTTCATAGGAAGGATTGGTTTGGAAAGAAGGGTGGAGGTGTGACTCTGTGAAAGAGCAGTATCTCTCCTTGCAGGTCATGTTTGATTGCACAGGGAAGTTCCTTGAGACCGTCTGGGTCAAGATACAAGGGGGCTCGGGTGAAGGGGACCTGATGGTGGGAGTTCGTTATAGGCCACCCTACCAAGAAGAGAAGAGCGACCAGGCATTATACAGGGAACTGACTGAAACAGCTAGCATTAAAGACGTGATTGTCATGGGTGACTTCAACTACCCTGACATCTGATGGAAGGACCATTCAGCCAACTCCAAGAGGTCAACCAACTTCTTAGCATCTATAGACAACCTGTTCTTGACTCAGGCATTGGAAGGATGGACTAGGGGGAAAGCCACTCTGGACTTGGTGTTGACCAAAGGTGAAGACATGGTAGGTGACCTGAAGATTGAAGGTACTCTGGGTGACAGTGATCATGATTTGATCAGATTTACCATCCACAGAAAGGCTGGGAATTCTGCCAGCAGAACAGAAGTTCTAGACTTCAGAAGGGCAGACTCTGGTAAACTTGGGAGTCTAGTTAGAAAGGCCCTTCACAACCAGCAACTGAATGATATGGGAGTTCAGGAATGGTGGCTCTTCCTTAAGGATGCAGTTCTCACTGCTCAGAAGGATGTCATCCCCATACAGTCAAAAAAGAGGGAAGGGACCAAGAGACCCACTTGGCTCAGCAGGGACATTAAGGAACTTCTCAGAAAGAAAATAAAATTGTACATGCAGTGGAAAAAACAGCTCAACATCCAGAAAGGAGCACACTCATATGGCCAGGGTCTGTAGGTATGAACCAAGGAAAGCCAAGGCATGAATGGAGACCAAGATGGCATCTGAAATTAGAAGGACTTTTTGTTGTCTTTTTAGGGTACAGTACAAGTTCTGTTATTTGACATCTTACAAGCCAGCATGTTCCACTAACCAGCATGCCAGCTTGTAAGATAAAGTGAAACCAGAAGTACCCACCATGGCACTTCCGGTTTCTCGGAGACCCCATTGCTTGTGGCAGAGCAGTCTGCGCTGCCAAGCCCCCATGGCCCGGGGGCATAACAGGCTGTGTGGAGTTGTGCAGGACTTGCCTCCATGTCCCACGGGAGGGGCAGAGGGATGCCCCAGATGCGGCATGAGAAGCAGCGGCTGGGGATGCTCAATTAACCAGCATATTTTGTCATCCGGCATCCCCCCGTTCCTGGGGAATACCAGATAACAGAGCTTTTACTGTACATTGAGAGCAAGAAGAAATCAAGCTCCACTGTGGGACCCCTACTGAATATGAAGGGGAACCCCACAGTTGATCCCTGTGAAAAGGCTCAGCTCCTAAATACTTACTTCTTATCAGTATTCTTGAAACCAGATGGGAACTCATCATGTGTCCAGAGGCCCAGAGACTACAGAGATGACAGCAGTTCACATAAAATTAGTCCCAAACAGGTGAAGATACTCTTAGACCATCTGGACTTTTTCAAGTCAGCTGGGCCAAATGACCTGCATCTGAGAATCCTAAAAGAACTGGGTGAACTCATAGTAGTGCCTCTGGCTAATGTGGTACCCATCTTTAAGAAAGGGAAGAAGGTAAGACTGGTCAGTCTGACTTTGATCCTAGGAAAAATCTTTGAAAAATTTGTCAAGTAAGTTATCAACCACAAGCTTGTAACAGGTGGGGCACTGAGAAACAACCAACATGGCTTTGTCAGGTGGAGGTCATACCTAACAAACCAGGTAACTAACCAGCTGGACATGGGACATGAGGTTGATGTCATCTACCTAGACTTCAGCAAGGCCTTTTGAGAGGATCTCATATGATACAGTATCAATTAAGTTGGAGGGTATTGGCCTTGACCAGTTAACAGTGAGATGGATTAGCAACTGGCTCAGAGGCTGGTTCCAGCAAGTTGTAATCGATGGGATGGCCTCATCCTGGAAGGCTGTCTCCAGTGGTGTCTTCCAGGGATCAGTGCTTGAGTTTGTACTCCTTTGACATCTTTATCAATGACCTGGATGGAATGAAAAGTACAGTGATTAAGTTTTTGGATGACACCAAGCTTTGGGGAAACATGGGCACATCTGAAGACAGGGCCAGGATCCAGGATGACCTTGACAGACTGGTCCTATGGGCTGAAAGCAATCAGATCAGGTTCAATAGGGATAAATGTTGGGTCCTTCATCTGGGTAGGAAGAACCTTTACCACACCTACATGATGGGTGGTGATCCACTGGCTGATACTGGATCTGAGAGGACCTGGGGGTGACATTCATCCTCTGGTCGATTATGAGCCAACAGTGCAATGAAGTTGCCAGCAGGGCCAAAAGATGTGCATCAGCTGATTGTGTTGCCAATAGATCCAGAGAGGTGCTCCTCCCCCTCTACTGGATCACAGCTGGAGTAGTGTCCAGTAAGGCCACAGCTGGAGTAGTGTCCAGTTCTTAGCACAACACTTCAAGAAGGACATGGATAAGCTTGAAAAGGTACAGAGAAGGGCCACCCGCATGATCAAGGACCTGGGGGGTTGGGCCTTATGAAGAGAGACTCTGGGAATTGTTTTTTTTTTTTCCAGCCTGCATAAGGGAAGACTGAGAGATGACCTGATAGCCACTGACAAGTATAATGGGGGTGAACACCAAGATCTAGGGGAGAAAGTCTTCAGAAAGGCATATCTTGGGAGGACAAGGTCCAATGGACTAGCTATTTGGGGAAAAATTTAGGCTGGACATAAGGAAAAACTTTTTCTCTGTAAGAGTATCTAGAATCTGGAACACACTTTCAGGAAAGGTGGTGCAGTTGCCATCCCTCCAGGTGCTCAAGAGGAGGCTGGACAAGTACCTTGTTGAGCTCAGTTGAGCCCAATCACTTCCTGCCCATGGCAGAGGACCGGACTTGATCTTATAGGACCCTTCTGGTCCTATTCTATGATTTTTGGGGTGGCGGCAGTCCCCCTCGCCTCATGCAGATCTGGGGGCACACGACCCCTGCAATGTCCTTCCGGGGTGCACACAGCAATGGAAGCTGCCCCACACCCCAGATGAGCTGCTTGCAGCTCTGTCCCATGCCCACCTTGCCCCAGCTGGGCAGTGCCAGCCCCAGCCCCACTCCTCCCTCACCACAGGGGCCTTGATCTGCCCCCTCATACTCTTTCCACCACAACAGACTTATCAGCTGGACACTATTCTTCAAGCTGCTGAGCTGGAATCGGAAATCAGATCAGTACTGGCTGATATGCCTCCTTTTGGCTATTGGTATTGGTCCCAAAAATCTCTATTGGTGCACCCCTGAATTTTAACACATACTAGGTCCAGTGCAACATGGCCTATAGTGCTATGTCTAGGGGTATATCTGCAGGTTCTTGCTGTAACTGAGAGAGATTTGGAGAAACTTTGGAGATTTGGAGATAATATTAAAATTTAATATTATTGTTAGTAGGAACTTGGACTGAACTGTAACAAAATAATCTTCATAGGGAATAATTTAGAAGAGGCAGAAGATGATTTTGCTACTCTGTATAGGTATTGTTTTGTTTTGTTTTTTGCTGGGAAACAAAGCAGGAACTGTAAGAAATTGGTTCCTGTAGGTAGTGTGTGTCTCAGTTTGTACAACTAATAGTTTACTTCTGCCCAGAATACTTTCTGTTCAACACAGTTCAGATACTTGATTTGGTGACTGTTTTTCTGTTATCTTTGTGACAGGTTAATGCCCCAGGGGCAGCCGTAATACCCCAGGTGGCCTTGCAGCTCCTGTCCACCGTGGACTCTAATGTCATCCCCTCTAGATTGCTCGTCAACCACTCCTTGTTCTTAATATTAAAGATTGATTAAGTGAGGCTGCCCACAGCCTTAGAGTGAGCCTTAATCCTAATACTTTCCCAGTGGGTCTCTCCTCAGGCCCCACTAGCTGCAATCCAACCCTCGGCCTGACTAGGCCCCTGTAGGGCACTTGTAGCCTTAAGGGCAAATTGCTTGGCTCCTTTTCCTCCTCGTACCACACCTCAAGCCTCACAGATGTTCTCTCTCTCTCTCTGATGTTAACTATTTAGACACTTGGCTCCATGAATATAGCATGTCCCTGTAGGCTGGGGGGTACAGTGAGCTCTTGCAGGCAGTCGCGGCTCTGTCAGCAGTGGGGGTGGTGGGTGGCGGGTGGCAAGCACCGACCAGTGGTTGGTGACCACCTGCAGATGCTGCTGGCAGTGTTGCTGGTGACCAGCAGCAATCGGGGACTGCTTGGAGACACAGCCGGCAGTGTCGGTAGCAGCGAGGTGGTGAGCGGTGACTGCCTACAGGCGCCACTAGCAGTGTCAGCGGCGCTTTTTGTAGGGGACGCACCACCAATTTTGGGGGGTGCACATGCAGCTGCATGCACCCCCTACATGTCACCAATGCTCTGCTCCCTTGGGCCCTCAGACTCCCTGGTCCCTTGCATGGTCTCCCTCCAGGCTCTTGGACCCTCTAGTCTGGCTTAACCCACTTGGCATGTGGATCCTCTGGCCTGGCTCAGCCCTTCCCTGGTCACATGCATCTTCTGGCCCAGGTCTCAGCCTTTTCCTAGGCTTCTGGACCTACTAGGCCCTAGTCGCAGTCTGAAGACTCCTATTCTCTAAATAGGCCTTGAGTGAGTGCCACTTAAATAAGCAAGAAGCATCTCCGCCCTCTTGCAGATACCTCAAACCCTTTAGGAGTTTAACAGAAACAAAGGCCCGTTGCCTTTGAAACCCAGCACTGTTTAGCTAAATCTAGGTCCCTACAGGATCTCTGGAGCCAGGAGCAGCGCCTCACTTTGTGGTTGCTGGGGAGAGACTCTCTGACCAGTGCAGGCTCTGGGCTTATATAGGTCCTGCCTGAGCCCTCTTGTGGTCAGGTGAGTCCCTCGTTAGCTCCCCCTTGCCACATGCAAGCAGCCTCTCAGCCTGGTTGCTCTCTTAAAGAAGCAGGCCAATCCCCATGCCCTGCTACAATCTTATTTTTCCCCTTCCTTCTTCCCTACTTTCCTATAAGAAATGTGGAAATAAGTTTAGGCTACCAGATGTTTAAGGGTTTTACACTACAGATCCATGTATTATGGGTGGTAATGTTTTGCATAAACTATACCTGCCTAGGTTAGGCAGAGCTAAAATCTTCAGAAAAGTGAAACCTATATGCTGCAAGAGCCACTTACGGGTTCCTGTTCTCTGCTGGATACCGTGACTGCTAATGTAAGTGTGCATTCTGCCTACTCTGTGTCTATGTTGTGATTGGCTTATCTTCTGTCTGACAAGACTCAAGGAAACAGGTGACTCTATGCTTTGCTGTATTGTGTTTGCTAAGTTAGCCTCTGGAATTGTTTTTCTGAAGTTCCTGAAGTTTATTGAAACTACCCTTTAGCCAACTGTTGAGGGAGCTTGCAGGGGTTATTGCAGGGCCCTTGGCACAGCTTTACGAGTGCTTGTGGTGCTTGGGCTAGGTGCCAGATGATTGGAAGATAGCCAACGTGGTCCCCATCTTTAAAAAAGGGAGGAGGGAGTACCCGGGCAACTATAGGCCCATCAGTCTTACCTCAATCCTAGGGAAACTCTTTGAGAAGATCATCGTGGAG
>NW_017728912.1:34758432-34772907 GCF_001723895.1 Crocodylus porosus
TAACAGCCACAAATTGACTGAGAGCAGGTTCAGGCTTGATATCAGGAGGCATTACTGTATGGTTGGGGCTGCCAGGCTCTGGAATGGGTTCCCAGGGGAGGTGGTGCTCTCCCCTACCTTGGGGTCTTCACAAGGAGGTTGGATAAATATCTGGCTGGGTTAGTATGATCCCAGCACTTGTTCCTGCCCAGGGTAGGGGGTCAGACTTGATGATCTGTTCAGGTCCCTTCTGACCCTAGACACTATGAAACCTTTGTAACAATGACACAGCATTGGTTCATATTCAGCTTAATGTCCGCTGTAAGCCTCCCTCAGAGTACTTTTCTATTGAGCTGCAGCTTAGCCAGTTGGTCCCCAGCTTGTACAGGTGCGTAGGATTGTTCCATCCTAAGTGCAGGATTTTGCTCTTGTCCTTATTGAACCTCTTGATATTCCTATTGGTCCAATCCTCTAATCTGTTGAGGTCTCTCTGAATCCTAGCCCTACCCTTCAGTGTATCTACTACTCCCCCACAGCCACGACTGGTGGCATGGGTTTCTTGAGGAACTGCACTATGATTTTTCCAGGGACTGAGTTGAAGCTGACTGGTATGTAGTTCCTTGAATCCTCCTTCTCTTTCTAAAGATGGGCATTATACTTGCTCGTTTCCAATCATCTGGGGCCTCTTCTGGTCACCATGAGTTTTCAAAGATGATGGCCAGCAGCTCTGCAGTCACATCGGCTAACTCCTTCAGCACCATCAGGTGCGTTGCATCCAGCCCCATGGACTTGTACACATTTGGCTTTTCTAAATAGTCCCTGACCTGGTTTTTTGCCACTGTCAGCTGCTCACCTCCTCCCCAAACTGTGTTGCCAGGTGCTGTAGTCTGGGAACTGACCTTGCCTGTGAAGTCTGAGCTGAAAAAGCCATTGAGTACTTCAGCCTTTTCTGCATCTTCTGTCACCTAGGTTGCCTCCCCCATTTAGTAAAGGACCCACATTTTCCCTGATCTTCCTTTTGTAGTTGACATGCTTGTAGAAACTCTTGTTTCTCTTCATGTACTTTGCTAGCTGTAACTCCAATTGTGCTTGCCGTTCCTGATTTCATCCCCGCATACCTGAGTGATACTCATATACTTCTTCCTAGTTGTTTGTCCAAGTTTCCACTTCTTACAAGCTTCCTTTTTGTGTTTTAGCTCACCAAACAGTCCCCTGCTAAGCCAAGCTGGTCTCCTGCCATACTTGCTAGTTTTCTTGCACATTGGGTTGGCTTTTTCTTGCACTCTTACTAAGATTTCTTTCACGTACAGCTAGCTTTCCTGGACTCCTTCCCCCTCAGACTGGCTTCCTAGGGGATCCTGTCTATCAGTTCCCTGAGTGAGCCAAAGTTTGCTTTTCTGAAGTTCAGGGTTCGTACTCTGGTGCTCTCTTCCTTCCTTTTTTCAGGATCCTGAACTGAATCATCTTGTGGTTGCTGCTGCCCAAGCTGCCATCCACTACTACATTCCCAACCAATTCTTTCCTGTTTGTCAGCAGCAGGTCAAGAAGAGACTGTTTCTTCAACACTTGCACCAGGAAGTTGTCCCAAGTACTCCCCCAAAACTTTCTGGGTTGCCTGTGCATGGCTGTATTGCTCTCCCAGCAAATGTCAGGGTGATTGAAGTCCCCCCGTAAGAACAAGGGCTAGTGGTCGGGGAACTTGCGTTAGCTGTTTGAAGAAAACCTCATCCAGGTCATTCTCCTGATATAGCGGTCTGTAGCAGACACCCACCACAACATCATCCTTGGTGGTCTCCTCTCTGACCCTAAGAGAGACTCGTACTGGAGCTCTGAACAATCATATAGCTCTGTTACATAAAGAGCAACTCCTCTTCTCCTTTACCTGTCCTTCATGAACAACTTTTATACCCATACATGACTGTGCTATTTGTACATAGTGTAAACTGTGCATGATATTAGTCCAAAGCCAAAAGGCTAATTTGCTGTAAACTGCCCTGGGGCGAACCTGCATGGCTGTCATGATTTTTGAACTGTCTGGCCAGGCACTTCTGCCACTGGCCGCTTCTGCTGTAGCTGACCAGGGTCCTGCTGCTCTTCTTCCCTTCCTCCTTATTCCTTCTGGTGTCTCTGGTAACCTGATCTCCTGGCCTGCTGACTCCATCACTCTTGCTCCTGGCTGCTTAGGTGTGCTGAGTGCTGGGAAAGGAAACTGCTAGTTCTCCCATGAGCAATGCTCCCACAGCCCCTGGCCAGAGATCCTGAGGTAAGGGGAGGAGAGGTGAGGGACAGGAAAGTCCTGGTAAGGGGCTGAGGTGTCTGGGTCGCCCTACCCCCACCCCCCCTTCCAGTAATGGGGTTGGGGCCCCATTACATTTATTATATAGTTCATTGTGCTGGGCCCTAGAAAAATCAACAGCATTTCAGGCTGTGGTGACTCCACAGCCCAGTGATGCTCAGTATGTTTGTATACTCCAGGTACTGACCTCCCCTCCTCAGCCACCTACCCTGCACAAAAGATCCACATGCTTATTGGTCCCCACTTGCAACTAAAACCAGGTGTTCTGGTCACAAGTCAAACATGTATATGTAGATGGTGCACAGGGCTGCCTGGTCTGTCTCCACCCCAAAGAAGGCAGGGCCACGGTAATTGCATGTGACAGGTTGAGAGTGGGGACAATAGTGCTAGTTTTTTGGCTGCATAGAATTTTGGTAATGGTTGCCAGACACAAAATTTTAAAGAAAACCTTTGAAGATGATATGGACCTAAACGATGTGTAGTTATTTCAGTGTACTCTTCCCAAGTCTGCATGTAGTCTGAAAGACTTTGAAGAGATGGAGTACACTCATCAAGTCAGTGGATTGTTACGCTTATAATTGTCCCACTGTGTATCACTAATACTTACTTTGTGGGCAAAGCATCAAAAAGCATCATGGAGACACCCTCAATCTGGCCACTGGCATCAGTTAGACCTCATGATCACCAAGAGGAAAGACTTGTTCTTTGTGCTACACACCTGCACTTGGTGCAAATTGTGACACAGACCACTCCCTTATTGTCAGCACAATGAAAGTGATGCCAAAGAATCTGCATAGAGCCAAACATGAATCAGCCAAGTATTAACATACACCGCACGAAAGTCCAAAGCAAATGCATTGACTTTCAAAGGACCTTTGAGTTAGCTATGCCTATGAAAGCAACAACTGCAAATGCTGAAGGAACTTGTAGAGGACTAAGAGCAGTCATCCAGGAAACAGCCACAGAAGTATTTAGGAAAAAGAAATGGTCAAATAAGGTTTGGTTTGAGGCACACTCAAAAGAGATGCTACCATGTGTTGAGGTCAAGAACACAGCCTATCTGAAACAACCAGAATCCAACAGAAAGTTCCAAGGCTAAGCTGAAGCATGCCAGGGCGGTGGTGCAGAAAACGGGCAGATGCTGCATAAACCAGTACTGCACTGACCCTATATAAAGTGATACAGTTTGCCTGGTACACAGGAAACCTGCAAGTTATGTATGATGCCCTGAAGAAAGCCCTTAGCCTAACTGTCAGTAACGTCAGCCCCTTAAGTCTCAAGATGGCAGAGTAAAAATCACAGATAAGAACAAACATATGTCATGCTGGGTTGAACGTTACTTAGAGCTTTACTCCCATGAAATAGACATTTCAGAAGAGGCAGTGGATCAACTTCCAACTCTAAGTGTACTGGCATAACTAGACAAAGAACCTACAGCTGAAGAGCTTAGCCAGGACATAGATTCTCTAGCAAACGGAAAAGCACCAGGGGAGGATGGCATCCCAGCTGGGGTTCTCAAGTGCAGGAAGGCTAGCCTGCTACCACATCTTCATTAACTCCTAGTGTGCTGCTGGAAGGAAGGTTGAGTACTCCAGGATATGTGTGATGCTAATATCACCACTCTGCAAGAACAGAGGAGATAGGGGTGACCACATCTACTATAGGGGCATCTCTCTCCTCAGTGTCACAGGCAAGGCTTTTGCTGGAGTCATCCTGAAAGGCTTGCAATAACTTGCTGACCGTGTCTACTCAGAATCATAGTGTGGATTCGGAGCAGGGAGATTAACAGTGGACATGATATTCTTCTTACAACTGCAAGAAAAATACAGAGAACAAAATAAGCCACTGTACTTAGCACTGTCGACCAGACAAAGGCCTTCAACACTGTCAGCAGAACAGGTTTGTTCAAGGTAAAGATTGGATGCCCTCCAACATTACTCCGTATGATTATGCTGCATTTATGAAAACATGCAGGCCACAGTTCAGTTCGATGTATCAGCCTCTGACAGGCTTGCAGTGAAGAGGTGGAGTGAAGCAGGGTTGTGTTCTGGCACTCACACTCTTTGGGATCTTCTTCTTAATGCTGTTGCATTACGCTTTTGATGGCTTGGAGGAAGATGTGTACCTTCCCACAAGATCAGATGGCAAACTTTACAATCTATCATGGCTAAAGGCCAAGACAAAAGTGAGACACATACTTATTAGGGAGCTCCTTTATGCTGACAACACTGCACATGATGAAGGCCAACTACAGATACTCAGGAATTGCTTCTCCCATGCTTGCAGGATGTTTGTCCTGACCATCAGCATTAAAAAGAGACTGGTCCTAGGATAGGGTATTTGCTAGTCATGAACTATCAGCCTTGACAACAAACCTCTTGAGGCTGTGAACAAGTTTTGCTACCTTGAATCCGCAGTGAGTGGCAACCTATCACTAGATGAAGCGCTAAATGTGCACATTGGAAAGGTTGCTACCACTTTCAGTAAGCTCTCCAAATGAGTCTGAAACAATACAAAATTTGCAATCAAAACTAAGTTGCTTGTGTACGAAGCCTGTGCCCTCAGTGTCCTTATGTATAGCAGTAAGACATCGTCACCATATGCATATCAAGAAAGGATGCTGAACACCTTCGACTTACACTGCTTATAACATATCTTTGACAGCAAGTGCCAAGACAATCACCAGCACAGGTCATCACCAAAGCCAACCTGCCAATCATCACTGCACTACTCAAACAGCAGCACCTACGCTGTCTTGGCCATCTCTGCATCCCGAAGGACATCCTGTATGGGCAAATTGCAGGTGGGGAGACAAGAGTAAGATATCTGAAATTGCACTTCAAAGATGTCTGCAAGCAGGACAGGAAGGCTTTTGGAATTGATTCAAACCTTTGGGAGGCTTTAGCAGGAGACAGGACAAAGTAGTACATCCTTAAACATGGAGTCTAACATTCTGACGAGAAAAGTGCTCAAATTACGACAAAAACGTGACCAAAGGAAACAGCCTGTCAATACAGTTGCCCCTAGCACCGTGTACAGGAAAAGGCAGAGCTCTTCAATGAGTTCTTCGCTTCAGTATTTCTAAGTACTGACCAAGACAATTCCCCCACCTTGAATGTAGATAGATGTCCAAAAGGCACTAGACTGCCAAAGGTTAGTGCTGTCTTAGTTAAGGATCACTTGGAGGGACTGGATGGGTAACAGTCAGCCGGCCTGGGTGACCTCCATCCATGGGTGCTGAAGGAGTTAGTCAGTGTCATAGCTGAGCCGCTGGCACAGCTGTTTGAGCACTCATGGTGCTCCAGCCAGGTCCCTGAGGATTGGAAAAGGGCCAATGTGGTGCCCATTTTTAAAAGGGGAGAAGGGATGAGACAGGTAACTTTAGGCCAGTCAGTCTTACCTCTGTCCTTGGGAAAATACTGGAAAAAATCATCAAAGAGCACATTTGTGAAGACCCAGCAGGGGAAATGATGCTGAGGGGAAACCAGCACAGGTTTGTCATGGGTAGATCCTGCCAGACAAACCTTATAGCCTTTTTATAACCAGGTCACACACTGCCTTGACACAGGAGTTGAGGCTAATGTCATCTACCTGGACTTTAAGAAGACCTTTGACACAGTTTTACATCCTATTCTCATAGGGAAGCTAGCAGGCTGTGGAGTGGATGCTTACACAGTCAAGTGAGTGGCCAACTGGCTTAGTGACTGCACCCAGAGAGTGGTGGTGGATGGGTTGTTCTCAGTCTGGAGGAAGGTGGGCAGTGGGGTCCTGCTGGGTTCGGTCCTTGGACCGGTGTTATTTAATATCTTCATCAGCTATTTGGACGAGGGTGTGGAGAGCACCCTCTCCAAGTTTGCAGATGATACCAAGTTATGGGGCAAAGTTAACACACCGGAGGGCAGGGAGCAGATACAGGCCAATCTGGACAGGTTGGATCAATGGGCAGAAAGAAATAGGATGTAATTCAACAAAGATAAATGCAAGGTACTCCACCTAGGGAGGAGGAATCCCCAGCACACCTATAGGTTGGGGGATGACCTCCTCAGCAGGTGAGAGGGATCTTGGAGTCATAGTTGACTCCAAGATGAACATGAGCCAGCAATGTAGCAAAGCCATCAACAAGGCCATTCACACCTTGTGCATTAGCAGCTGCATGACCAAGAGATTGAGGGAGGTGATGTTCCCCTTCTACGTGGCATTGGTCAGACCGCAGTTGGAGTACTGCATCCAGTTTTGGGCGCCGCACTTCATGGAGAATCTGGAGAGGGTTCAGAGGAGGGCCACTCTTATGATTAGAAGACGTAATGATTAGGGTCTCTGAAAGACCCTACAAGGGGAGGTTGAGGGATCTGGATCTCTTCAGCCTTCGCAAGTGATGTCTGAGAGGAGACCTTTTAGCCGCCTATAAGTTCATCAAGGGAGGACAACAGGGAATTGGAGTTGCACTATTTACCAGAGCACCCTTAGGAGTATCTAGGAATAATGGGTGCAGACTAGTGGACAGCAGATTCAGGTTGGACATTAGGAAGAATTTTTTTTACAGTATGGGTGGCCAGAATCTGGAATGGGCTTCCGAGAGAGATGGTATTATCACCTAACTTGGAGGTCTTCAAGATGAGGCTTGATAGACACCTGGCTGACCTTGGTCTGCTTTCCTGCCAGGGGCAGGGGGTCGGACATGATGATCCTTTGTGGTCCCTTCCAACTCTGCAGTCTATGAATCTATGAAACTGTGACCACTGTGGCAGGACCTGTGAGTCTAACATCAGTTTTTACAGTCATAAGAGAAAATGTACCACCAGTCAGTAGAATAGGCAGTATCCACTGTCACTTGCTGATGAACGGATGCCATCAAGATATTCCTACAGACTTTTCACCCAGGTAAACAATTGTGCACCTAATTATCATGTATGTAGGAGAGCAGGAGTCAGGGGGAGGAAATCCCCACTTGCTCCCTTCCTCTCAATGTCTGGGAGGCAAGCTGCCTTGCCAGCAATAGGACAAGCTGCAGTGGTGGCTGGAGCAGGGCAGCTGGAGAGCCAGTCCCAGCTCAGCACTCCCAGAAAGCCCAGGGGCATGAAGGGGATACTCTTCTTACCTCATGAGTTCCCCCATGTGGGGTGTGGGTAAGCCCAGAAGCAAAGGAACAGGCAGCAGGGACTCTTGGGGCAGCACCGTGACCAGCACAGCTGTGGTCCAGCCCTTTAAAAGGTCCTCTGTAGAGGACAGAGTTCCCTAGAGGGAAAGACCCTATTTGGGACCACTGAAGCTGAGACAAGACACCCTGAGCAGTTCACGCCCTCAGGGGAAGAAATGCCTGACCTCAGCTCACCACAAGTGATTCACCTTAATACAAGACAGATGAGCCATAGCGGAGAAACTGATGCTGATAGGCTGGTAATGTGTGGAGGAGAACCGAAAAGGATGCAGGGAAGTGGTGAAGGGAGGAACCCTATGCCAGAGAGGCAGGGCTGAGGGGCACACCTGCCCTTATTTCTTTATTTTTCATGGCTGACAGACTGCAGGGAATTCGTGGAAATCAACCAGGAAGGTTTAGCTCTTGTCTGTGAAACCTTAACAGCAGGAGCCCTTAATCATCTAAGAGGCTTGTGGTGGGGGTTGGAGGAGCCCTGCGCCCCACCATTATAGACTTGCGAGATCTTGCTCCAGGCCACAGTTGATTTATTTTTGGACTAGTGAAAAGAGAGCCCTGACAACAGAACTGGTTTCCTTCTCTGGGATAGAATTCTACCTTAATATCATTAAGTTGTGGCAGGCATACATCCCAGGAAGATAGTGTACTCCCTAGCACGGTGCGCAGCGCTGGTTGAGCTACAGAAAAGGGGCATGACAACAGTGTATAATTACGTGTTATACATAATTATACGCTATATCCTAAAAAGCAACTGAATAGAAGGATCAGTTATTCTGAAAGTTGGATAACTCTGTCCTACAGCAAGCAAGGAATGGGTGACTAACTGAACTTTGAATCACAAAATCTAATTGTTTTGGCCTTTTCACTGACTAAGCCTAACAGTTGAAGTTCTAGGTAGGATTGTTTTCAAGGTTGTTAATTTGAAATTTACCAAGGACCCTTTCTCAGATGTGTAGAATTGTACCCCTTTAAAGGAGGAAAAGGATGTGGGCACTACCACATGGGCCCTCCTCATCAGCAGATGACTAACTGGAATTGTTGCTTTGGAGGAAGTTGTCAGTGCTCTTGACCACAGGAATGCTGTAATGCTTCTGTTAAAGCCTCACCCACTTTATGGTACTAACAGTGGGAAGATGCTAGTCTGGCTGTGGGCTGTGAATGCCTGGTGACTCTGTTAAATGAAATTGAATGAGTCAGTTGCTTTAGACGCATTTCTCTTCTTAGTGCTAGATAAAGCTGCATCTTGTGCTTATGTGCCTGTATTTATCAGCAGAAATAGAAATATGCATTTCTAGAAGCATTTGCAGTGGGAATCAAATTAAATGTTCTTTAAAAATTCTTGCAATTTCAAGGATGTAGGTAGGTTCTGAAGAAGAAAATAAGTTAACTGACAAATTTTGACACTTGAAGGTTTCTCATTCCTTACTTGATACTTATTGTGGCTTTCAGACAGTTTTCTATTTGTTTAATTTTTAAGATAAGAAGAATCTTTCTTACTCTTTCCTATTCCAGTTGTATGAACAATTCCTTCCTCTTATATTTTGTTACACGTGGACACCTGCATTTTCTAAATTCAGGGACTGAATTTAGGAAAGGCAGATTTCACATAGTTGCTCACTGAGGAGCTGTTTTAAACCATGAAGACAGCCAGAGTACAGAAATAACTGACTTTATTTGCAGGTTTATATAGGAATAAAATATAAAATGTGGCTAGAACAATGATGACAAATAGAACATTTTGAACATACTTGGCTGTTTGACTGAGATTTTGAGGAAATTAATTTGATGCAATAAGACTTCCTAATTTCATTTTGTGCAAAGCAATATTCAGTTAAAAATAAATGGAGCAAAACAAGTGTTTAGTTGCTTCCTGCTCTTTGGTGTTGAGGAACATTATATAGAAGAGTGAGAAAAGTCTAGCATAGAGGATGTTTACAGTGTAGTTGGAGATTGTTTAACTTCAGAGAGGAAGAGGAAGCTTAGCATGATAAACATTTGTACGGGGGGCTTATCTGAGAGTGAGATTTATTTAAAAATAGGATGCTTGATGATAAACATGCAGAGAACTTTTCCATGGATGAGGAAGTGAGAACCACATCTGTAGTGATGTTCACAACCAGGCTAGATAGCTCAAGGAAACATGCTTGTAGGGAACAAATTAGCGGAATCGGGTGGACTGGAGGTGGTTGGGGGGAGGAGGGTGTTTGACCCAGGAATACAGAATTGTAGATGCAGTGTATAGGTCAGATGCACACTGCTAGGGTAGTCTCAGTGACCTGCTATAATTTTTTTATTAAACCATTCCATTCACTGTTGTTCCCTGAGCATCAAAAATGAATAAGGATTTGAATAATTCTTCATCTATGTAAATAGTGGTTTTGCTACAGGATGATTAATTAATTTGTGCTTGTGTCTACATGTGTGGTCCAGTGTCCCACTTGCCTTGTTTGCTTACAAAAATCCAGCAACATGGTAACTTTTTTTGATTCCCCCCCCGAAAACATTGCTATAGTAAGTTACGGGCTCAAAGGCCTTGTCCATGTGAGCATGGATGTTTGGCTCCCTGGGAACAACTAATAGCAGGACACTTTGCACCACTGCTAGTTGCCTCTGGGGAACACCTGTGCCACATGCCTTTTGGTGCATGACGAGTTATCCTGGGTGGGTAGGGGAGGCTGGGGCCAGCCTAGTGCTGGTCTCAGCAGCCTTACCTGGGGTCCTGGGTGCCTTTCAGGGCTGTAGCAGCAGTGATCCTGCCTCTCGGAGCCTGGCCAGTGGTCCAGTTTTGAGTGGCACATGCTGCCCCCGCATATGCCACTCCACATTTTTTTTCTGCAGGTTTTTTTGACATCTAGATATCCAGGCATAACACCCTCTCCCCCCTGCCTCTCTCCCCCCCACCAAAAAAAAAAAAAAAAAAGGGAAAAAAGGAAACAAAAGCCTGTGCGGCTCCTTTTGTTGTATGGAGAATACCTGAATATGTGGTATGTGGCACTGCAGACATGTGTGTGGTGCCACATACTACATGGCCATGCTTGTCTAGACACAGCCTAAGTGTTGCTTCCTGAATTATCAAGTGTGTCCTTCTGTAACCTCTAGTTCTGTTTGTTCAGTACTTGGCTGAAATATTTCCACACGTCTGAGTTTACTGAACCTTGTAGTTTTAAGAAGCTCAGTCTGTCTGAGAGAGGTGTGGTTTTGATTCTTGATTCAAGATTCCCTCTTTCTTCGTTCTCCCTCTCCTCCCACCACCTCAGTCACTAAAGGTTCATGGTCACAGCCATGCTATGTCTACACCAGTGTGTTTCTTGTCTTGAAAGCCTCATCACTTCTCCTTTTAAACTTGCTTTCTGATGGTGTTCATCTGTCCTGTTAGTTATCCAATATTTAGCTCTTTTTTCTTCATGTGTTCCTGTGTCTCCAACAAGGATGGTGGGGCACTGGAGAATCATATGTATTGGTTGGATTGTTGGCTGCTTTGCTTTAAAATCTGCTTGAAAAGACCCATTCTGCCTTTTTATTCTGAAGTTGTTTGCATCCCACACAGAGATCCATCTGTTGCATAGAGTGTATAAGGAGGTTGTATATCCTGTCTCGAGATACAGCACCAGATTAATCACAGAAGTTACTATGTTTTTCAATATTAATCATGTATATATTAGCAAAATGTTGGTTGCTGGAAAAAAGAAATGAACAGGAGTGGGTGGAGGAGCCTTTCCTTTTTTTTTTTTTTTTCTTTTTTTTTTCCTACTTTTTTGATGTATGAAAATACCTGAAAGGTTTGTTTGGTTGCTTTTATGTTTGAAATGATAGGAGTGCATTTCCCTTTTTTGTAGTGAGATATACTGAGATTATGATATCTCATGTACAACAGCCATCTCAGTTGGGGAAGGACTTTTCAAAAACTCCTTTTCTTTTTTTTTTTTTTTTCTTTTTTTTTTCCTACTTTTTTGATGTATGAAAATACCTGAAAGGTTTGTTTGGTTGCTTTTATGTTTGAAATGATAGGAGTGCATTTCCCTTTTTTGTAGTGAGATATACTGAGATTATGATATGGTGACACTGTACCCTCAGTGATTGAGAGATGAAATGTTTAATCACTGACTCCCTTAACAACATGCATTTTTACTTTGTTTGTAAATGCTGACAACACTTGTATTTTGGATTCACTGCTGTGGCCAGAGGTATAACATGGAGAAAATATGGCTGGGGCAGTCCTCTTGCACTTTTTCCCCCCCTAACTGTGCTACACCTCTTCACCTTGCTCCATATCTTCTGGCTTGCAACAAGCAGGAACAGCAGCAGCTGGACAGTGCTGTGAATGCAAGGTATGTACTCTAGGAACTGTAGTTTTTTAGAGTGGCAGTGGAGTTTGCTGCTGGAGGTTTTTACCCCATTTTTTTTTGGTATTGAAGCCCATGTCAAGAGCAAGAAAACACAGATTTCAGCAGCAAAAAATGAGGCTGGTGTTCCCTCACCCCCACCCCTCCCAGCAGCAACAAATGCCACTGCTGCTTCCCCAAATATGAACCAAAACACCACATGTTCCATGACACAGGTTGCCTGCAGTGGCTGCTGCCTGCAGTGGCTGCTTCCTGCAGCTGAACAGGGCAAGTGGAGCAGGGGACAATAGGATGAGGTGCCCTCTCCCTTTTGGTATCCCTCCCCTTAGGTGGTGCTGGGGGCATGTGCCCTGCTCATCCATCCCATGTTACACTAGCACCTGTGGCTGTTGCTGTTGCATTATTTTGTCCTTTTTACAATATCCTGCCAGGACTATTTTGGGTTTTTTTTGCTTGTCACCTCCCCCTGTTGGTGAGTTGACTCATTTGCATGAACTGAGTAGTTATGGAGAGTACCAGTTTCCTCATCTGCTTCCCTGAGAGCGCTTAGTTAATAGGTTTGTTAGGAGCCACTTTCTTTGCTATTCTGTTCAAATTCACCTTGAATGGTAACTTACTATGAGGTGAAGTAGAGTATTGATTGCAAGGAGATTCCTTTAGCAGTAGTATTTTCTCCTACTAGAGGAAAAATGCTTAGTTTTAAGATTTGATTCTTGTACCATTTACTTTAGAGATGAGGGGAGGGGGCACACATAATTAAAATATAAAGTTCATTTTTAGAAATGATTTGCAGCAGAACATTGGGACCACCTGTTTTCTGCTCCTGTTTGGTAGCTCTTAACTGCAGTAGTAGCCAGCTGTCACCTCATATGCATCAAAAACCTGGTGAAACTTGAAAGTACCCCTCCATGTTAGCCTAACCTCTCTAAAACGTACTGTTTCCCACATTTAACAAGCTTCTGTTGCCCCTGGTGCAGAAGGAATGGACCCTGAATGCACACATCATAGAATCATAGAAAATTATGGTCGGAAGGGACCTCAGGTGTTCATATAGTCCAACCCTCTGCTCAAAACAGGACCCTCTCCAACTAGACCATCCGAGGTCAAGGCTTTGTGTACCCTGGTCTTAAAAACCTCTAAGGATAGAGATTTCATAGCGTCTCTTGGTAGCCCGTTCCAATGCTTTACTGACCTACTGAGACTGAAAGCTTGAAGAAAAAGATGTGTTTTTTTTTGCAATGTCTCAGTTGGTCTAATAAAAGGTACATTTTGGAACCAAGAGTTCTAGATTTTTTGCATTACTGACCTAATGAGCAAGGTTTTTCCTGTTACCTAACCTAAACATCCCTTGGTGCAATTTGAGACGATTGCTCCTTGTTCTATCATCTGCCACCACTGAAAACTGTCTAGCTTCATCCTCTTTAACCACCCTTCAGGTAGCTGAAGCTATATTGCTCCTCAGTCTTCTCTTCTGCAGACTAAATAACCCCAGTTCCCTCTGCCTTGTCTCAGAAGTCATGTATCCCTGCCCCTGAACCATTTCATTGCCCTCTACTGGACTCTTTCTAATATGACCTACATCGTTTCTGTAGAGGAGGCCTAAAACGGCACAGTACTCCAGATGTGACACTCACCAGTGCCACGTAGAAGGACATAATTGCTTACCTATTGCTGGCAACACACCTACCAATGCAGGTATGCCATTAGCTTTCTTGGCAACAAGAGCACACTGTTGGCTCATATTCAGCTTGCTATCCACTGTAATCCCCAGGTCCTCTTCCGCAGAGCTGCTGCTTAGTTGGTCAGCCCCCAGCTTGTACTGATGGTATGAGCTTGTTCTGTCCTAAGTGCAGGACTTTGCACTTCTTATTGACCCTCATGAGATTTCTATTGATCCAAAACTACAATTTGTTGAGGTCATCTGCAAACTTGTTCAGGATGCATTCCATCCTATCCTCCAGGTTGCTAATGAAGATCTTGAACGAAGGTGGCCCCAGGACTGACCTCTCAGGCACTCTCCTGATACTAGTCACCAGCTAGACATTGGGACATTGATTACTACCCTCTGAGTTTTCTATCCACCTTACAGTCCATTCATCCAGCCTGTATTTCCTTAGCTTGCCTAGGAGAATGCCATGGGAGAATGTATCAAAAGCCTTGCTAAAATCAAGGCACATCACATCTACTGCTCTTTCTGCATCCATAGAGGCAGTCATCTCATCGTAGAAGGCAGTCAGGTTGGTCAGGCATGGCTTGCCCTTGATGAATCCATGCTGATGGTTCCTAATCTTTGTTGTCCTGTACAACCTCCTTCTCTTTCTTCCCTACTTCTTTACTTTCTTAAAACAGTAGATTCCTCAAATCAAGGTGGCCATATGGGTCTGGCTTCTTTCATTAGTTCACCATTTGTACCCCCTTAACCCAGGTCTGTGTACCTCAGTGGTCTCTTTGATTGTCACAAGGACCTGGATGATCACCTAGGCCAGGGGTGGGCAAAATACAGCCTGCAAGGCCACTCTCTCTGGCCCACAAGGCCCCTAAAAAATTTAGAAAATTAATATTCATCTGCCCTTGGTTCCTGTCAAAAATGACAGGGCAGTAGGACCCAGAGGAAGCCCGGCTGGCTCCCACAACAGCAGGGCCTAACCGGCCCTACCCCCCTCAGCTGGAAGTCCTAGCTGAGGCTTCTGGCCTGGGACCAC
>NW_017728912.1:34773132-34800662 GCF_001723895.1 Crocodylus porosus
TGGTGCCCCACACTGCAGCTGTTTGCAGTCCGTGTGGGGCTGCCTGTGCCTGCTCCGGACAGCCCCGCATGCTGTGAGTGGCTGCAGCAGGGAGTGCTGGCCGTGGGGCAGGGGAGGGGCAGCTTTTTCCTGTGCTCAGCTTTTCCCCAGGTTCCTTCCCAGCACAGAGGAAAGCGACTCCTTGTCTGCCCCGTGGCTGGCGCCCCACGTTGCAGCCACTCGCAGTCCACGCAGGGCTGTCCAGAGCAGGCAATGGCAGCCCCAGGCAGGCTGAGAGCAGCTGCAGCATGGGGCGCCGGGCGTGGGACAGGTGAGGGGTCTCTTTTTCCCCACCCTCCCCATGCTCAGCGCCACCTTGTGACCTGGCCCCACTGCCAGCCTGGACCCCGTTCTGGCTCTAGGCTTGCCAGTCAGGATTGCAGTGGTGGCAACAGCAGCTGTGGCCCCCTCCCCCCCACTTGCTGCACCAGGCAGTGTTTGCCACTGCGGCCTCTGGGCTGCCCAGCGTGTGAACTCCAGGCGGGCAGCAGCAGACAACACTGCCCAGTGTGGCACGTGGGGGGGTCGTAGCTGCTGCTGCTGATGGGCGAGCTGGGAGCCAGCTTGTAACTTGGCCCCGCCACCAGCTTGGGCTCCAAGCTGGTGCTGAGCGCAGGGAAAAGTGGCCCCTCGCTCACCCCGAGGCCAGTGCCCTGTGCTGTAGCCGCTTGCAGCCTGTGTGGGGCTACCTGTGCCTGGTCCAGACAGCCCTGCGTGGGCTGTGAGCATTTGCAACAGGGAGTGCCAGCCATGGGGCGGGCAGGGAGCTGTTTTTCCCTACACTCAGCACCAGCTTCTTCCCTGCCGGCCAGCAGGGGGTCAGGGCTGTGCACTGGCCCCTGCCTGTACCACGGGGCTGGCGGGCACTAGGAGTGAGTGGGTGGGGAGCCAGTGGGAGCACGGGGCCCACACTGGTGTCCTGGGGCCAGTGTCGGCAGGGCCCAGAGCAGGGTGGCAGGAGTGTGGGGTCCCAGCCAGCAGGGGCTCCTCAGTCTCCCTGCTGGTGCAGCCCAGCCCAGCTCTACAGACCTGTGCCAGCATTGCCCTACTTTGGGCCCCACCGGTGCTGGCCCTGGAACATTGCTCCTAAGATGGTGACCAAAGGGCTGGGCACCTGTCAAGGAGCAGGGCAGGGCTACCCATGCAGCCCTTGACAGCCTGCCAAAACTGGGTAAGCAGCCCTCCACCTGAAATAATTGCCTGCCCCTGACCTAGGCTATGTCCACATGTGCATGGACATTTGGTTCCTCAGGGACAACTAGCAGTGGTGCACCTTTTGCTGTTGCTACTTGTCCCTAGGGAACATCTGTGCCACGTGTCCTCTGGCACATGGCAGGTTACCCTGTGTGGGGTAGGGAGGCCAAGGCCAGCATTGGGGTGGCCCCAGCAGCCTTACCTAGGATTCTGGGCACCTCCTGAGGCTGCAGCTGTGGCGATCCTGCAGTGCAGAGCCTGGCTGGCAGCTGGGGTGCAACTCCGGCTGGCCAGGCTCTGGTTTTGAGCGGCGCACACTGCCCTCACATTTGCTGCTCCACTTTTTTTTTTCTTGTGGGTTTTTGACCCCTGAATATCCGGAGGTCAAATAATCCCCCCATGCTGCTTCCTTGCAGCGTGGAGAACAACCAGACGTATGCTATGTGGCACCACAGTTGTGTCCACAGTGCTGCAGGCTGTGTGGCTGTACACATCTGGATGTAGCCCTAGTCTTTACGTTTGGGGTCACTTTCTGTTTTTCACTTCCCATCTACATGTTCCTATCCACAACTCTCCACAATTCCTGGAAGAGAATTATTTACAAACCCTGCAAGTTTTTCTTGTTCCATATAAAAGAGTCCTTTTTGTATTGCAGCACAGTCCACTTGCAAGCTAGGAAGATCCTGACTGTAGTGGATGGTGCAGTTGCCCATAAATATACATATATTAGACAGTAAAATTGAAATGAATTACAAACTTGGCTTTGGATGCTCCTTATTTGGTCTTTGAGCTTTAATGGAGTGCCTGCTTACTTCCTGAACAGTTCCTCTATTGCCTACCATGTTCTCTAAAGGAAAAGTCTAGTGCCAACCTGAATAACTCTCCTTCTCCTAGGATACTTTAAAGCCTATTCATTTTGCAAGCTTGAGTGGGCCACCATGTTTCTTTTCTACATGAGCATGATTTCATGGATAATGGCCATCTACAGAAATTGTTGTGAAAACAAGAACCTTCCCCCTCTTCTTTGGTACTTCACTTTATTATCCCCATGAGGGTTTAAATAGAATCTCTTTAGTGGGTCTTCAGCAAGTGTGGATAGTAATGGATACCAGCATTTTGGGGGTGAAGACTTCACATGGAGTCTAACATGTATCAGGAGAAATGAGAATCTTCTAATTAGTTTGGTAAACTTAAGGATTGTAGGGAAATTAAATTAAAACATTATTCCACCGACTGTAACCACAAGAAGGAAGGGAAATGTTTAACAGATACGTTAAGCTTGGAACTTGAATAGGCAATATGAAGAAATCTGAATGATTGTTAGAAGAAAATAAAGCTATAGGAAAGAGAATAAGATTTTCTTTATGACTTGTTCATACATCATAAAACAGTAAAGAAAAGGACACCCTACACACCCCTCTATTTTTTTTTTTCCTAAGCTGCCTCTACTGGCTAAAGTTGGGTATGATGAGAAATGTTTATGGTCCTTCATAAAAGGTTGACACTTGCTATTTTAAGGAAGAAAACTAGCTTTACAAAAAAGAAAGGAATTGGAGATCATCACCCTTTTACGGCTTAGAAGCCCAAGACATGGTATTAAGTTAATGTTCAGATATCCAAGGGGTTGCCCCCCTTTCCCTGAAGGTGTTGTTTTACGTTCAACAGAATTTAAGAAACTGATGAGTAATTTCCAATTTTAGTAACTTTCTTTATCTCCAGCCCTTGTTTAGTTTTAGTTGAGACTTGATGACTCAATAAGCAGTTTTACTATAGGCTTGGTACATAACATTAAGTTTTCTCTTGTGAAACATTTTAGAAATATAATTCTCTTTGTTGCACTCATGATGTACAAGATCTTCTCCTCAGCTTATTTCTAAAAATCCTAGTTTTAACAAGTGTGTAATCTCATGTGTGCTGTGTGTGTTCATTTCTCTTTTGCTTTGGGTTGTAGAGGGGCTGTGATAGGAAAAATCAAGTCAATAGAAACACTTCTTTACAATATAGTCAAACAGGCTGTTGATAGATATTATATTTTTCTAAGTTTCATTCGGACTACAGCCATCACCTATATACACATGGACATCTGTAGTCCAAATTAAAATTGGCTTCTGTCTGAATTAACTAATTCCAATTGAATGAGGATTAAAGTCAGTGCAGGCTAGGGCCCTCCGAACTAGGTAATTTAAACTGTATTAATTAATATGTATATATGGTGTTGCTTTTAGGAAAAACAGTCCTTAGGAACTGGCAGATAAGCATTACAAATATCAGACCTGGAAAGGGAAACTTAGTTGGTTTTTTGCAACATAATAGAGGCTATGAGGCACAAAGATAACACCTTCACAAAGTCTAATGTGTAACAACAACACCTTACAGTGACTAAGTATCAGTATCCTGACTCTGCCCCTAGTCCCACCCAAGCATACTGGTTCTGGTCTGTGAAGAAGGAAACTAGCCCCCTTGGCCCCCCCCCCCCACACACATACATTGGCTGAGATGGTCATTAACACTGGCATCAATTGCACCCATTATGGCTTTTGGAACAGCACTTTCATAGATGTCAGTAGGTCCACAACAATGTAGCAGTGCTTAAACAAGCTTATTGTCACCTCTTAATTGCTTCCAGCCACAAGTGCAGATAAACCTGCACACAGGCTGCAAATTGAGTCTGTTACAGGGCTGATGGTCAATTCTTGTTTATTAAGCCTTTAAATTTAATTTGGAGTGTGTGATTCAAGTTGGTTAATATGGTTTAGAACAAGGGCTTTCAACTTTTTTTACTAAGTGTGCCCCCGGCAACCCCCTTTTTAATAAGTGTACCCCAGCAGGGGTGGCATGTGCCTGGATGGTGGCAGGGGGGAGGGGTGATGAGTAGCCAGACAATGAGCTGGGGGGAAGAGGGTGGTGAGCAGCGGCAGTGCGGCGCCTGTGGAAGGGCGCCGCTGCTCTTGCCATGCCCTGACCCTGCTCCTGTGAGGCAGCGGCACTCTGTCCCTGCCCGCCCCCGCATACCCTCTGGGACCTTTCAAAGAACTCCTGGTTTAGAAAATGGTGAGCACATCTACAAATAGCCAGAGTGTTCAAGTTCATCCCCATGTTCATAGTGCAATTCATTGTTGTGTCTCCTGGAACATACATACCTGCATCCATATGTGACTGTTTTATACCATTAGAAATCTTTTTAAAACGAAACACTGCAGAAATGACACGTGATGTCAAGAGGAGGTGTCCTGTTTGTCTTTTAAAGTTCCTTGACTACTTCATTTAACAACTCCATCTCCCCAGCACGTACTTATGTTTTGATCTTCAATTTTCAACAGATCTGTTAGCAGTTGACTCTCTCATTGTAGGCTCCGTATACTGGCTCATTCAATTAAACCTACTTCTGCAGATACCTGAAGCCTTGCATCCAATACATGTTTTAGATAATTTGGAAATGTAATATATTATCTTTTTACTATTAAAACTTAAGGATATTTTCTTTAGTTGCTTCAAGTTGTTTTCATAAGGTCCTGTTTATTCAGCAGCGTACACATACACAGTTCAGCATTTTTAACAACTATTTTTAATTATCCAAACAGAAATATCTATTTAATTTGGAATTGAATTTAGTGTAAAATAGAAACAGGAAAAAAAGTGCCCAAAATTTTCTACCTACAATTCCTTTCAAACAACTCCTACAAATATTTTCATCAAATATAACTTGTGGGCTCAAAGAAGATATAAAATCCAGAGGGGAATCACAGAAGAAGCCCTTGGAAAATAGGGATTTGGAATGGAAGGATCAGTTCTACCATTACTATAACACTGCACCAACAACACTATGCTTCTGTATATATTTAAAACAATATTAACCCAAACTTGTCATTTCTAAGGTACATTTGGAGTTGCTGTGTGTGAGATGCATCTTTTTTAAGTAAGATTTAGATTGAAATAGGCTGGCAATGTGCTAACATGACTAGTACATTGTTTTAATTGTCTGAGGACCCAGAGGGCTATATCTTTATGAAAAAAACAGCTGTTTACTTTCAGGGAAGTAATAGCGACCTTTTACACTATCAAAAAAAAACTGAGTGGAAAGCACTGCTGGCTACCTCCATTCAGATTTATTTTTGCCGAAGTAGTACAGTTTCATCCCTCTTGAAAGAAAGTAATTTAAAAGTGATGGGTTTATCTTTTCTTCTTTGTCTCTTGTCAGCTACAACCCGTCTCATGGGTTACTTGGGGAGGTGGGAGAGAATTTTATTGTGCCACTCTCCTGTCTCTGAAATGTAGTCCTCCTGATTCTAGTAAATCATTTTTTTCCCCCTGTTGCCTGACCCAGTTTACTGTGCAGTGCGTGGGTGTATGTATTGTATTCCCTGATGTCCATCTGGTAGTATAATACTATGAGAGGAGAATGCATTTTGAGTTCCAGCTAATTGTTTAATAGAAACCAACAAGTCGAGATGCCTGTAATTTTATCTCTCTGATTTTTGTAAACATCCTTCTTAATCTAAATAAAAATCTGGTGTGAGGAGAAGTGTTAATCACTTAGTGCTATGCTAATTCATGACTTATATAGCCTTCTTTCAGTTTCTGTTAAGTTCTCTAAAACTTTTTCTCCCTCTATTTCACAGTGGTAGTCGCTCTTCTAAAACATTTAAACCAAAGAAAAACATTCCAGAGGGGTCTCACCAGTATGAGCTACTAAAACATGCAGAAGCCACGCTTGGAAGTGGTAATCTCCGGATGGCCGTTATGCTGCCAGAGGGGGAAGATTTAAATGAATGGGTTGCAGTTAACAGTAAGTTGCTTGATCTTTTCCTGTGGGAGGTGGGTAGCAAATGTGGCCTAGTCATGAATAAGGACACCTGCATGTTGGGTATTTCTTCATGCACAACCATGTGTTGTACTGCAATTTAAAAAAAGCAAAAGATGGTATAGTTTAGAGAATTTACAGCAACTAAATGGCTCAAAATAAATAACCCCCTGCTATGTCTGTTGAAAATAGAAGTTTTTCCCCAACAAATCACTGCTTTTTGTGGTTATGAACAAATACTTTGGTTTTAAACTTTGTGAGTTCTGAAGGGGAAATGCCAGTGCTGTATTTAGCAAATAGCTGGTAAGGGGCCACCTTAGTGTAACTTCAGTGCTTTGGGGTGTTTGTACACATGCTCTGGGAGCAGGGGGTGCTTTAATTAGAGCGGCTCTGAGAGTTGCTCTGATTAAAGCACCCTGAGCATCTTGTGTATCAATGTCCCTGTGCTTTAAAATGGCAGCAGGGGCACTTTATCTAAAACTTGTCAAATGAGCTTTAGGTAAAGTGCTGTTGCTGCCATTTTGAAATGCAGGAAGGCTGATGCATGAGATGTGGGAGGCGGCTGGAGCCCAGTAATTGCCATGCTCCAGCAGACTTGATAAACTGAGTCTGCTCCAATGCGCTGGAATTCCAGTATGTTGGAGCAGCCCCCCTGCTCATGTATAGGCACCCTTAGTTTCCAGCTAAACCTGTTTTACTCAACAGCATGGTTATATCTTTCTATTATACCCCAGGGGATTATGCAAAGAAAAATTCAAAATTAGTCGCCGAGTCCCAGGGACAGGAGATCTGGTCATACCAAGCTGGCTCTGAGCCAGCATACATGGTTTGCGGCACTGCAGGCAGAAGCTGTGTGCTGTTGGGCCGGGTGGGCTTAATGCCTCTGTGGGGCTTCCAGCATTCAAGCGGGAAGCCACACATGGAGGCATGAAATTGTGCCATCAGACCAGGCTGACTCCATGCCTCCACATGTGGCTTCCCGCTGGAGTGCTAGGAACCCCATGTGGAGGCACAGAGCCAGCCAGTGCGGCCTGATGGCATATGGTTCCCACCTGCTGTGCCATGAGCCCCACATACACAGAGCCAGCCTGGCTTGGGTTGAAGGCATGCACTAGCGGGCCATCCAGGACTCAGTTGGACCTGTGGGCCATTGGGGGGCTCCACGTGCCATGAACATGAGCACTCCAAAGGCCTGCTGCCTGCTGCTGCTGCTGCCACCATTGGCAACAGGGGCTGTGTACCTTGGGGAAGGGGAGGTGGGGAAAGGAAGGGGTGCATGTGGTGGGAGGGCCCATGCCCCCCCCCCCCACACATCTGCCCACAGACCCCACACCCACCCCTGCAGGCAGGAGCTCCACTTACCAGCTGTCTAGTCATGTGCCACTGTGCTCAGTGCCTCCATATGGCACAGAGCCCACCCAGGTTAAATTATGCAAAATTATGCAATTTTGCATGGTCATATATTTTATGTGCAAAATTGCATGGGTGCATAATTGCATAATTTCCTGGGGGTGTATTTCTATGGTGAGTTTAAATCTTTGGATGAGTAGTTAGGGCCAAGTCTAAAACAGATGTTAAAATTGCAAGCAGATATGTAGAAAAGCTTTCCTTCGTCCCCTAAAAAATGTGCAGGTTTTCTTTGCAGCATTTCCAATATTACCCTCTTGTTCCCATTACTAAGCTGTTAGCCTATGCTTTGGTAACTTTTTCATTTGATTATTCTAACCTCCTCCTTCCTGTTTGTCTGTCTCTTCTGAGCCAGCCTGGGTAAAACAGACACCCAAATGTATCAACTGTCTTCTTTGTGCCACCTTTCTTGGTCCCCAGAGCTTTCACACAACAGGCTGCCAGCGGTTGATGACTGAATCTTTCTCCTCCATTGGAAGTTTGATTTTTTTTTTTTTTTTTTTAATTGCTCTTTTTACCATTATAATAGTACTGTAAAATCCCCTTTTTCTGAATGCTGAGTAGGGAATGAGTTCGTCTTGGCTTGAGGGACCCAAACAAAGGAAGATGAAGAACTCAGGAACTGCCCTGCCAACTGTGACCACTGGTCCATCTTGTCTGATGGCACATTTTACAATAAGCTAGAGGAAAATGGGAACTGCCCAAATTAGAGAAGTGTGGAATAAGCTTTTGCCAGAGGATTTTTCTTTTTCTTTTATAAGTGTCTGAGCTCTTTCTCTAATGCACTGAAGCGCTTCTAATGAAATTGTGGATGTTCTTGTTATCTGTGTAGATATCTAGCCTCTTTTCTGCATCTTGATACATTTGGTCTTTAGTTGCACAGGTCAATTGCTATTTTATATGGCTTTCACCTTCCAAATTTGCTGAAAATCCTACAAAATACGCTTTTTCATAGAACGCTAGTAAAGGATTGGGGAAGTCCTGTGTATACAGCGATCATGAAAGCTCTCATGGGAACATGGTTTTCGCATTTTCATTGGTAATAAAGATAGCAAACTGTTACAGATATTATGCAAATGTGTTGTCAGAAGGCACAGCTATACATCTGGGAATAGAACCCAAGAAGCTTGTTTCTGTGTCTTTTGTCTGTACTTCTTGGTGCCTGAAAGTTTGCATGTTATCTCTCCCAGCTATACATTTCATCCAATAAAAAATATCATGTTCTTGTAGTGGTGCTGTAGGACCTGGATTATTTGTATCCGAGTGGCTGGCATCCTGCTTGGCTCACAGCAGGTTGCTGAATTAAGGACAAGGTGCTCAATTTGCAGCTTTTCTTTTGTAGGGTGTTGTTTTTCCACTCAGGGTGGTCCCACGTTGGTGGTAAGAGAAGCAGTACCTTTTGAAATTAAAAGCCACAGCAAACACCTGAAGTAGCTCAGCAGTCCTGCTCAGTTGTCTGTTGTGGCCCTGTGTTCCCCCAGATGTTTTGTAGCGAGATTAAGAATTTAACACTTTGAAATATCCAGGTTCTACTGTACAAGTGAAACAAATGGCTGTATTGTATCTTTAACCCTGAATGAAAGGGAGTTAATGTGACAGTGTTTTACTGTATTTGAACATGCAGATATAAGAGCTACGTCATAATGGCTTTTGCCGGTGTCATTTGATACTAGTATAATTGTTACATTTGTCCATGTTCTTACTTTAATTGGCAGGCAATGCACATCTTCAACTGGAGAAATTACTTGTTTTTTTTAAAAACCTATGGGCTTCAGAGCTGTCACCAAAAAGGGGAAGTGACGGTGCCAAAAGAAGAAATAGGAAAACATTTTGTTTACTTGTCACACATTGGTAGTTTTGGAGGTTGGCAATTTGTTTCGTGGCCTCTTGATACTCAAAATGTGGGCCCAAGCAATGACAGTTATCTTCACAAAGCTCACGTGGTTTCAGATGCATCTGCTTTTAAACATACGTTGCTGTTTGTGGCTTTTTGGGAGTGGGGTTGGAAAACTTCAGAACTCTCAAAACTAGAAAGCTCAAAAATGGCTGTAAGCTACAAAAGCTGCACAGGCTTTTTGATATTAAAAGATGCTTTGTTTCCCCAGCAAGTCTTCCCTTTCTGGGACTGCTTTTCCTCAGCATGTCTCACCAGTTGCTATTGTTGTGTTTCCAAAGGGAGCCTGTCTATTGTGAAAGATAATATGCACCTAAACATGTGATCCATCAGGGTTTTTATTTATTTATTTATTTATTTTTGAGTTGCTTCCTTTTTTGGTGCTTGTTAGTTACACAGCAGCAGTTTGCAGCCAAAATATTGCATCTGATGAAAAATAGGATGCATTAAAAATAAGTAGCAAGGGTTTGTAGGTCATTAAGTTGCCATGTTGTTTATGGAGCCTAAAGGATCTCTTCTTCCTCTTTTATCAACTCCCTCCTCCCAAACTTCCATCACTCTACAAGGCAGTATTTTAGCAATCCTTAAATTCTGGGTATGCCAACACCTTTTCTATTGGACAGCTGCTCAAAAGGAACAATCTTTAGAATAGGTGAAGGCTGAGCTGTGGAGGGGTTTGTACTGCTTTGTCTCGGCCTCAGTCTTGTATCATTTGTGTCATGATGCTGGACCTGGGAACCTTAATATTACATGTGAGCTTAACAGTATCCTGCTAATAGGACTTTTAGGAATGTAGCATTTTATAACTAACAACTCTAAAAATGTTGTTTTTATAACTAGGGCTGGTAGTACAAACATAGCTATCTGAATGTTTCAGAGATTAGGTAGGAGAATATTCAGCCATTTGCACATCCAGAGTGACGAGCCTGGTTTGGATTTGAATTTTCATTCAGATAGCACATGGCACTAAAGGGCCTCATTTGTCTGTCCCCTGCAGTGAATGAGGGCAATAGTTGAATATATGTGTTCCATTTCCATAGGGAAATGGTTAATGACCCTGGTATTGAATCGACATCACCCAATTAAGATAGACATGGAAGGTCTTAAGTCTCTCATCACTGTTGTTGAATCTGCAAACAGACTGAAATGAGACAAACTGTGCATCTCTTCATTTGTCAAGGCTTGCTGCATAGCCAGGAGAGTTAGAAACTTCTGTTCAGCACTGCAAAGCAATTCTAGGTTCAGGAAATTACAGCAAGACCTTGAAGATTACTTTTGAAAGATGGTTTCTATCATGGAAACTGTCATAACAGGTGGCACTACTGGCACCCTGGCTGGTCTCATAGTTTCATAGTAGCTAGGGTCAGGAGGGACCTGAACAGATCATTTAGCCTGACCCCCTGCCACAGGCAGGAATGAATGCTGGGTTCACAAGACCCCAGACAGGTGATCATCCAACCTCCTCTTGAATTTGCCCAAGGTTGGGGCGAGGACCACTTCCCTGGGAAGTTGGTCCCAGATTTTGGCTACCCTAACTGTAAAAAATTGCCTTCTGATCTCTAATCTAAACCTGTTCTCCATCAGCTTATTACCATTGTTTCTTGTCACCCCAGGTGGTGCTGGGGAGAAAATTTGCTGTTGATCTCCCCTGATGAGTTCGTAGGCAGCCACTAGGTCTCCCCTCGGCCTCTTCTTGCTGAGGCTGAACAGGTTCAGGTCCCTCAGTCTCTCCTTGTGTAGGGCCTGTCCTGCTGACCTCTCACCAAGCAGGTGGCCCTCCTTTGAACCCTCTCCAGGCTGGCCACATCCCTCTTGAAGTGTGGCGCCCAGTACTGGATGCAGTACTCCAACTGTGGCCTGACCAAAGTCGCATAGAGGGGGAGTATCACCTCTCTGGACTGGCTTGAGATGCTCCTTTGGATGCATGACAAGGTATGGCTGGCCTTGCTGGCTGCAATCTGGCATTGGCTGCTCATGTTCATCTTGGAGTCAGTAATGACTCCAAGATCCTGTTCTGCCTCTGTGCTTTCAAGAGGGGAATTTCCCAGCCTGTATGTATGCTGTGGATTCCTTCTCCCAAGGTGCAGCACCCTACATTTATCGATGTTGAACCCTATCCTATTCTCGTCTGCCCACTTTTGTAGTCTGTCTAAATCTGTTTGCAGCCTCTCTCTCCCTTCAAGTGTGTCCACCTCACTCCACATCTTAGTGTCATCAGCAGACTTAGACAGCATGCTTTCCACCCCCTTGTTCAAGTTGCTGATGAAGATGTTAAACAGTGCAGGCCTGAGGACTGAGCCCTGGGTTACTCCAGTGCTCACATCTCACCAAGTTTGAGTACAGCCCATCCACCCCTGCTCTCTGGGTGTGCCCCGTCAGCCAATTTTTTACCCATCCAACTGTGTTGGCATCAATACAACAGTCACTTAATTTATTGATGAGGAAGGAAATTTATTGATGAAGATGGGACAGCTGCTCCACAATACAAGTGCCATGGCACAAGCTGAACGTTGAGATTTTAAACGCACTGTCATGGTATGTATGATTCCCTCAGCTAAGAGCCAAGATCTGTTTGTGGAAAGGCTTGAACTGCTGATGCTGGCTATGCTAGCACCATTACTGTTAAGAGGCCTTCATACTTAAATGGAGTTGTCTTGGCAGGCTTCATGAATAATACATTTCCACAGACTTAAAAAAGCTTCTGCTTTTGTGGATTTGTACCATTTTGGGCTGGGCTCACCCAGTAGCAGAAAATGTTCTTTTTATCCCAAGAAGTGTTATCACTGCTTGAAGAATTCAGTTGCCACCACTTTAAGATCTGCTCTGTAACATGTATTTTGTCATTAAAGCTTTATCTTTAATTTGGCCTGCGTGTCTTAGTATTCCTCAGTGTTCCTTTGAGTGATGTTGGAGCGTCCTGGGGAGTATCCAGGGCGATCAAGATCAGTCAGTTGAAAGAAAAATGAAGGTGAAGGAAGACATTGATTAGCTTGGAGTTAGGATACCAAACACAGATTCCTGATTTTTAAAAGGCAGTATGGATTTAGTGTCCATTGGCTTCATAAGTTACTGCCTGCAGTGAGAACTGCTCAGAGCTTAGCAACTGAATGTTTTGTTACCTTCTTAGAAGCCTAATTTTGGACTCCTATTTAAAAGTCACATCTAGGATAAATTGAATATCTTATTTCTCCCAGAGCATGTCATAGGACACCACTGGAAAAACAATAAATAAATAAATAAAGCGAAGAGCCTGGTTTGTTTTAGGGGAACATACTTTATGGTTTAACTACAAGTTCTTGATAGCAACCAGAAAAACAAAGCCAATTATATGGCATAGTATTTTAGTATAATTTTCATAGGTAATGCCTTGGAGTTCTTTGTATGGCATTTATTTTTAGAAAGCATGATAATTTTTATATAAGTTCTTTAGGGACTTCAAGGTTAACTAATAGCTAAACAGTTCATCACACTTTGGAGTTTAAACTGAAAAGCTTTAGTTGCTCATTTAAAAAATCTATCTTCAACAGAATGAGTGTGGCTTTGAAAATGTAAATATCTACATTAAAGAGTTGGATGAGTAAATAAGAATTTTCCTGGAGTTGAGACTTTTTTTCTGGTATATTTGAAATGTCAGCAACTTAGAATAGCTGGGAGCGTGCAAGAAACTCAACACATGGTGGATGTTTTGTTTGCACCCCACATTGTCTTGATAACAATGAGGATAGGATGTCTTGTCCTGTAACCCTGCTCAGCATCCTGTATTTCATAACTGAAAATGCATGAAGCTTGCAGTGTTATTAAATTGCTGCCAAACTGCTAATTAATTGTTTAAATACTTTACAGCTGTAGACTTCTTCAATCAGATCAACATGCTTTATGGAACCATTACAGATTTCTGTACGGAAGAAAGCTGCCCAGTCATGTCTGCTGGCCCAAAGTAAGAATACTTGTTACACATCACTGAGATTGCAACTTTTGATATCAATCTCTTTTTGAAAATTTTACACACTGATCAATTCCTTTGATATAAAAAAACCTTATGAAGCTAAGCTGAAGGAAATATGCTTTGCTTGTTATAAGAGGACCTGAAAACTTTAAAAAGAGGACCTGAAACTTTATGTAGGGGGAATGAAAAGTTCCCTTTTGTCTTCAATTTTTAATATAAAATGTGTTTTCTTTTTTGTTGGAGACTTTACTGGGAGCATGTTTTTCTGATACAGGTGGATAACTCTTAGTCCGTAATTGCACTGTTAGAGAAATTGAGAGCTCCTTTCTTAAATGTCCTAAGTAGATATTGAAATTGTAATGACTTATTTTTATAACTGTGTACATAAAAATCCCTAATCTTAGATGCTAAAATTTACATCCTTGATTCCTGTCATTTAATACTTTTATCAAATCTCAAGCTGTTTAATGTCTTCCAGAGTGGAAAATACATGAATTACTAATATAAACTTTTCCTTTTAGGCCATGTTTATACAGACTAAAGAAATTAGCTTTACTCGTTAATGTACCTTTCTCTCCCCTCCCATACATGTCTTCTTTTGTTAAATTTTATTCTTAAAAATGTCTGAAGTCAACAGTGCAAACTCCTGGACTGCTTGATATTTAATAGTTTCTGCAGCTTTTTGCTGCAAGCCAGTGAATGGTCAAAGTATACTGTAAAGTGTATGGTATTATTCAGAAATACTTCATAAAGTTTGTGTGTGTGCTTGCATATGTGTAATTTGCCTCTCTATAATATGCTTCCATATGCAGCATAGACATAGTGGTAATGTATATGGTTAAGTATGAAGAAGAAAGTATTTTTCTGCCCTACTATTTACCTGCAAGCAGGATAAATGCACTTAAAGGTCTTAAATTCATGATTAAGATGTAGAAAAATGCCCAAAGCAATTTTGTTTCCATCAAAAAGGATTGTAACAATGTATAGGAAGATATCTGGCACTAAATTCAGTGTAAGAATTGGACGGACAAAGGGATCTGTTTGAAATATCTGTGAAATGCCCTATGCCGGGGTGGCAACCTATGATCTGTGGGCTGGATCCAGAGATGGCAGTGGTTAGGTCCTAGAAACTCTCTGGAACTGAGCAGGGTCATTCTGGCCCCCCTGCCAGAAAATGTTTTTGATGTAGGCATTAAGCCTTGGACTGTGACAGGTAGGATGAACACCTCTTTAAAATGCAAAGGCAGGACATATGCTGTGGCCCCCCCCCCCCGGCAACATGGCCAGAGCAGAGCTGAGTGGGGCAGGGGTGGATGCGGGCTGCAGGATCAGGGCTTCCCACCTTGCTGCTGTTCCCCCAGGAGCTGCACACTGCCTGTGCACCCCCCTGCCTGCCTGGCAGCCATGGGAGGCACAACCCCATGCTTCCACCACCCTGGCAGCTGCCGTGCAGGCATGGGGCATGTCACTGTGTTGGTGCAGGGCTCCAGGGAAGAGGACAGCAGAGCAGGGAGCCCCAGGCCCACAGCAGACAGCCCTCATCCACCCTGACCCCACACACAAATCTGGGGGGCATGTGCCCTCAGTATGCCCACAACCTGGGGATATAGATTTCATAGACATTAGGGCTGGAGGGGACCTCAGAAGATCGAGTCCAGCCCCCTGCCCCAGGGGCAGGAAGTCGGCAGGGATCATGGTATCCCAGCAAGTTAAACATCTAAATGGCTCTTGAAGGCGTTCAAAGTAGGTGCTTGAACCACCTCTGGCACCAGTGTATTCCAAACCTTGGGGGCTCAGACAGTAAAGAAGTTCTTCGCTATGTCCAGCCTGAATCGGTCATGGAGGAGTTAGTGACCATTTGATCTTGTCATCCCTTGTGGGGGCTCTGGTGAACAGACATTCCCCCAGATCCTGGTGAGCACCCCTGATAGGCTTATAGGTGGGCACCAGATTGCCTCTGAGCCTGTGCTTTTCCAGGCTGAAGAGTCCCGTGGCTCTCAGCCTCTCACCATAAGGTCTGTTTTCCTGACCTCTGATCATGTGTGACTCTCCTGCACTCTCTCAAACTTTTCCACATCCTTTTTGAATTGTGGATATGTGGAGAGTCTCCCTCCCATGCACCCCCTGTCCATGGCTTTGTCTTGCTCCCTGCCCCAGCCCTGCGGCCCCATGTACCACCCTGGCTGGGGAGCACCCCAAGCCCCTGTCCCACTCCCTCCTTTACTACGGGGGCCTTGATTTTTGGCTCCCTCCCCCCCACACCCCATAGACTTACTTGCAGGCAGGTACTCTCCATACTGCCGGCTCTTTCCCGCCCATGTGTGTGTGTTTGAGTGTGCATGTGCACATGGTGACCCTGCGTCTCGCTCCTGGCAGTCCCTCGCAGCCCCTTCCAGGCTGGAATGCTACCAGCCTGCAGGGGGAAACCCAGATCCGTGCGCAACGCTGTGAATCTAGGACAGTGTCCCAGAGTCATGCAGCCCAGGAATGGGACTTGATGATCCCATTCTGGGACTGTCCCGCCCAGTTAGGGATGGGTGGTCACCCTAGCCCAGGGGCGGGCAATTATTTTGGGTGGAGGGCCACTTACCCAGTTTTGGCAGGCTGTCTAGGGCCGCATGGGTAGCCTTGCCCCTTAACAGGTGCCCCGCTCCCTGGTCACCATCTTGGGACTGATGTCCCAATGTCTTGGGACCTATGTCCCAGGGCCAGCACCGGTGGGGCCCAAAACGGTACGCAGGATGCCCTTTCTCTTCTCCCTCTCTTCTCCCCTAACCTCTCTCTTTCCCCCCGCCCTTATGTGCAGTTCCAGCAGGGGGCAGTCATGTGGTCCCAGGCCAGAAGCCTCAGCTGGGACTTCCGGCTGGGGCCCGGTGGGCCCTGCTGTTGTGGGAGCCTGCCAGGCTTCCCCTGGGTCCTACTGCCCTTGGTTCCTGTCATTTTTGACAAGAACCAAGGGCAGATGAATATTAAATTTCTAAATTTTTTAGGGGCCGCATGGGTCAGATAGAATGGCCTTATGGGCCATATTTTGCCCACCCCTGCCCTAGCCACAGGGCTGGGGCTAGATTATGCAGGAGAGAAAGCCAAGTCAAATGTACAGGACCCACCTAAAGCCAGTGTTGTATAGTGAAACAAGTAGATGAGGGTGGTATGTATGAGTGAATGTTAAACAGATTAAGTGTTGTTATGCTGCTGCTGACTGTGAGAATGAGACCCAGTGCATGTTCCTGTTGGTCATAGGTGAATTGCAAAGTTTTTTCTTTATTTTTTCTGATAGCCCATCTCTTCCTTTTCCCTTTTCCTGTCTTTGTGACGAGGTATTTAGCAGAGTTTGCAGACACATTGGAATCTGGCAGGCTGTGCTGTGAGCGCTTCTGCTATAGCCTTCAGCTTGCAACCTTTGAGCTGCCAACTGTATACCTTAGCACCTGCGCTGCCCCAGCCCTAGAGTGTGAATGTGAGTGTGTGTGTATATATCTCTTAATACATATATTTTATTAGAAACTGTTAAAAAAATATTATTTACATGGCTTTGTAGGGTTAACATGGGGTTTGTGATGTTTAGAAAGACAATATGGGACCGTGTACATGGTAGCTACATGGGTTCATTGTTGGTGCAATCTAAGACATGCAGCTAGTAATGCAGCCTGCAGGGGGTTAAAATGGGGTGGCCCACGCTATGCCTGCTCCAGACTTGCCCGCCCATGCTGAGCAGTGGCAGCAGTGATGGTGGCTGCGCAGAAACTACTGCTGCTGCACATGGAGGGGAAAAGCAGCCCCTCCTCTTTGCTGCTGCCAGGCCTTTCTTGGTGCAGCCACCCAGAGCCTATGCTCAGGCTGCCCTGTGGCTCTTTTGCACTGCTACCGCTGCCTCACTGAGTGGCCTGGAGGCAGCAGTGACAGCAGCAGAGAGGAGCCACAGGGCAGCTGGGGTACAGGGTCTGGATGTCTGCAGCAAGAAGGGCCCAGCAGAGGTGAGGGGGTAGGGCTGTTTTTTTTCCCTGCGCCAAGCAGCAGGCTGAAGAGTCCCAGGTCCCTCTGCTTTAGCTTGTATGGCTTGCTGTGCAAGTCTCTGATCAGTAACGGTTGCCAGAGTCTGGAATGGGCTTCCAAGGGAGGTGGTGCTCTCCCCTACCTTGGGGGTCTTGAAGAGGAGACTGGACGAGCACCTAATCCTATCAATACAAAAACTATGTGAACACTATACATTGAGGTTGATCAGTTGTCAGACTACTGCTTTGTTGTTTTTGTTCTGTTTTAAATAATTAAAAACCATGTATTCAGGTAGTCTCCCATTTACCAGTACTTGCAAGACAAAGCCAAGAACAGCTACTTTTGAAATCTGTCCAGGACTCCATGTAGAACTGGCCAAACCAGTTTAACCAGGTACAAGAGGTAGAGAAGACAAAGGACTCGCACTCTCTAAGGAGACAGTCCTCAAAGGGACAAGCTGGGAAACAAAGAGAGAATTACAAACCCCTGACAAATGGGAATGTCAGGATAACCTGTGCCTACCTAAAATTTAGAGACGGCAGTCAAGTGTGTAGAATACTTCAGCGTTCTAGAGTTTTTTTTAATTTCTTTTTTGTCTCAGATCAACATGGCTACCAAATATATCCATACAGTTTCTTGCGTTAAGAGCCCCTTTGTACAAATTGGCACTTGAGGAAGTTGAAAGCAGTGAAAGGTGCAGCTATCCCTGTACCATGACAATTAAACTTGGCTGCTGACAAGAATAAATAAAGCAGAAGTAGATCTTCATGGGCCATGAGTCTCTTAAGTTGAAAAAGTGAACAAACTTGAACCTTCATCTTGCCTCTCAACATCTCCTTAGTTCTCTGTCCCTTTGGTAAGTGAGAGCACCAAAAATGAACATAGAATGTTAAACTGTTCATTTAATATTCTTTCATTGGATTTAAATTTGACATTTAAATTCCCAAGCATCTGTTCTATATGAGGTGGTGGTTTTGTCCTACAGTCCCTGCCCCCCCCCCCCAACTATTTTCATAGAGGAGGAGTTGGTCTTATCTTTGGTATATAGGTACATTTTCCCATTTATGTGGGATTACTGGTATCCATGAATACAAAAGCCAGTTGGTAGGATTCACCAGGATTTAGACAGATTAGTCCACGGGTAAGTAAAATGTGGCCCATGGGACGGATCTAGCCTATGGAGGGGGACTCCATCTGGCCCATGGCAGGTCCCTCCGTCCCACCTGGCCCAAGCTCCATCTAGCTCTTGGCATGTTCTGCTGCTCCCTGGGTGCACAGTGGGGCTGGGGGAGCTCCACAGCTGGACTGCCTTTCTAGGCAGCCCAGGCAGCATTGGCTTCTGGCTGCCCCGACCCTGTGCCCATTCTGGACTTGGCTTGGTGGAGCAGACCAGCTCTGGACCAGTCTGAACCTGTGCGCACAGTCCCAACCCTGGCCCGCCCCGTGCCTGCTCCAGACTCACCTGTCCACACCAAGTAGTGGCGGTGGCAGCAGCAGTCAGGCAGAAACTGTTGCTGGGGTGGGGGGAAGCAACCACTTCTGAGCCTTTTTTGCTGCAGCCACTCAGAGCCTATGCCCAGAATGCCTTGTGATTCTGGACTTTTGGGGCATGCTGGCCTCCCATGGCAGCTCCCCAGAGCTATCTATGTGTTCCGTGAGCCCAAATAATTGCCTGCCCCTGGATTAAACAGTGTCATTTGGGATGGTTTGATCCTCCAGTTTGTCACTGTAAGTATATCTCTTACTCTGCATATTAAGTATCATTTTGTATGTGTTTATAATACCATCCCTGAACCTTATGGAGAAGATTATATTTTCAGATGAGCCTGATCTAGCTATATGGATCAGGTGTAGGCTGCATACGCATATTCATATAACACAAGATAAATCTCCCAGGTTTGTTCTCCCAGTAGAACAACTTACTTGGGGCCATGTGTACAAAGACATACAAAGAGTGGAGACTTTGTAGTGCTAGTACTGTGCAGTTGAGGGGCCTGTGCACACATCTCATTGCACTTTATCTGCCTGGTAACAGACAGCAGCAGGGCATAGGGCAGCCCTGACTGGCTGATCCAGACTATCCATGATCAGCCTATGTTTCCCACCAGCACAGTGTGGGGATTATGAAGGCACGTGTTCTGTTCCCTGCTGAAGCAACAGAGTCTAGTGAGTGAAACACTGTCTCCTGGGGCAGGAGGGAGGGGGTGGATACTGGAGGACTACGCTCCTTTGTTAGAGAACCAGCATGTACAGACACTTTCTCTCCCAAGAGAAACTTTCCAGGGAATGATTTAACCCTGGTTGTTTCTAGATTATTTTTCTCCTGGAGCAGCCATTTTTATTCTGGGAGAAAAGGCCTGAACATCTGTATACTTGTGGCTTCTCCTGGGAAAGCAGTAACTCTCCCAGGAGAACCTGAATGGCTGTACAAGGCCTTAGTTTGTAGTAATAGCATGATATGCTTGTTTGCTCTGTTGCATGGAGATGTAGATACTTGCTCATGCTCTTGAGTCAGTATGTTGTCAGCTTTTGGTTTGCCTTTTCCACTACCTGCCCAGATGGTGCACCTTTAGAAGCTTTAGTTCCAGAATACTGTTTTCACTACTAAATTTAATCATGCAGGGAATGTTTTCCCCTGTCTCTCCCCAGCTTATCTGTAAAAGTAACAAATGAAATGGTGAGCCAGGCATGTGAGAATTACTAAAGTGCTTGAAGATACACCAAGATAAGATAATCTTTACTTCTGATGCCTGTTGTACCAGAGAGATCTTTGGTGTTTCTCATAGTTATACCACTTTCTATCGATTAGTCTGTCAGATCATGTGAGCTAAGCAGGGTCATTGCTTGTTCAAGACCTTGCTAGGAAGATGCCAATTGATACTATCTGCCCCCATCCTCCTGGCTCCCACTGCTGGGAGTGCTGGAAGGAGCATGTGGATGGGGACTCCATGGGATCCCCATGGGCAGAGTGTGCTTAGCAGAGTGGATGAAATGGGGCTGTGGGCAGGCAAGGAATGGCATCCAGGAGTGGGATAGGTGGGCGGGGCCAGGATCATAGAGTGGTGATGGCACAGAGTCGGGCCCTGAGACAGAGCTGTGTTCCCTGCAATGGGCACTGGTTCTAACCATCCCACTCCCTGCCTGCCTGTGGTCCCATCCCATTTGCCTGGCCAAGCACGCCCTTCCTGCAGGAGTCCCGGGCTGTTTTCCATGGAGACCCCAGCTGCTCACTCTGTGCTGCATGTCTGGTGAGGAGGAGTGGATGTGCTGGGGTACCCAAGCAGTAGAGCCAGGTTTGGCAGTGGCAGTGGAGATGCTGGTGGCAGCAGTGGTGGAGTGTGAAGGCAAGAGCAAGCCATCATTGTGGGAGCTGCCAGGAAGCTGCCATACCGCCCCTGCCCTGCCACCTGGACCCCCCCCCAGACTATAGCTCCTGGCATTCCCAAGAGCCATGTTGGGGGGGTATAGGGTGGGCTGCACTCCATGCCACGTGGCACCTCTGCACCCAGCGGCAGTGGGACCGGTTGTACACACCATGGCCCAGGCTGCCTCCCGCATCTGGGCTGGACAGGGCCAAGGGACTCATCGTGGGCTGGATAGAATCACTTGGTGAACCGGATCCAGCCTGTGGGCCATATTTTCCTCACCCTGCTTTAAGATCAGGTGCTCCAATTTAGTAGATGGCTTTTTCATCTGAATAAGTACAGAGGTAATCCTTGGTATACTAGAGGTACTTGTAGGTATACAGATTTTCCAGTGAGATTTAATTAGGGTTACCATACATCTAGGGGTGCACTGAAAGAGATTTTTTTGGGATGATACTGATGGCCGATTTTTAAGGAGCCATATTGGCTGATACTGATCTGATTCTAACATGCAGCTGGGCAGCAGGGAGAGTGGCATCTGGCTGGTAATCCTGTTGTGGGGGAAGAGGCACGGAGGGAGGCAGATTGAGGCCCCTGGTATGAGGGAGGGCATGGGGCTGGGGCAGGCACTGTTTAGCCAGGCCAGGGTGGGGCATGGGACAGAGCCACAAGCAGATTGTCCAGGGGGAGGGAAGGGGGCTCCCACTCTGCATGCATCCCAGGAGGGGGTATGCCCCCCCTCCCCGATCTGCACATGGTGTGGGGTGGGCTGCTGCAGGCTGGGGCTGTGCTGGGCTCTTCTTGGTGGGAGGGGCTGGGCTGGGCTGTGCTGTGCTCAGGGCAGGTGGTGGCAGCGCTGGGAGGGTGCTATGGGGGGGGTGCTGCAGCCACCCTAAAATCCACCATAGTCCTCTTCCCAGCGCCAATGCAGCCCAGCCTAGTCCCCCACTGGGAAGAGCCTAGCACAGTCCCTGGCCCACAGTCTGCAGCAACAGTCCACCTCACATGCAGATCCGGGGGCACATGCCCCCATGCTCTCCTGGGTTGCATATAGCAGTGGGAGCCATCCCCCGGACAAGCCTCTTGTGGCTCCATCCCACGCCCTGCCCCGCCCTGGCTGAGCTGCCCCTGCCCTACTCTCTCCCTCACCATGGGGACCTTGGTCTTCTCTCCCCTTACCCTTCCCCCACAACAGACTTACTAGCCAGGTACTGCTTTCCAAGCTGCCAGGCTGTGCTCCTGTCCATGTGCATGCTGCAGCTGTGCACATGCATGAGGCATTTATCGGCCACATCAAGGAAAATAGCCAATTCCAATACTATCAATTTTCCCTATATCAGTGCCAATCTGACATGGGACCGATGTATCGATGCACCTCTACATACGTCTGGTTTTCCCAGACATGTCCTCTTTTTGGGATCTCCCATCTCTGTCCAAATGTCTTTTTTTTTTTTTTTTAATATCAGCAAATACCCAGGATTATGCTCTGTCTCTGCATTCCTGCCCTCCCTGTGCGTGCCAGCTGCAGGCGAGATGCTTGGTTTTGCTACCTGGCTCAGGTGACAGCTGCTTGCTCAGTACACCCCCAACCCCTTCCTGTCACCCCCTCCCATCTGTGCAGCACAGGGTTCCACCCTTCCAACTGCACTAGCTCCATGGAGGGAGCACTACCACCATGGAGGGGAGGGGAAGGGAGCACAACAATGGGGTCCTGCTGTGACACGTGCTGGCAGCGGGTGGTGACCACCGTGGCACCTTTGCCTCTTCTTTCTCCTTCTCTTTTGCTTGGGATTGCTGCCAATTGTTGTCACTGTGGGCCTGTTCCTTGGCTAGTGGCAGCTGCATGTGCGCCTCAGCATGCATGGTGGGGACGGGGCTGGGGGAATGCAATTTATAATCTTGGTGAGAACACAAGTTGATATTTCTTCTGAAATTGTGTAGTGAAAAGGTTTACCCTGTTAGTGATTTAACTGAAAACACCTTGGAACAGGCCATCCTTGATGTAAATTTGGCCCAAAATGTAGGCCTTAAGTAAAAATATATTTCGTTATATATATTCAGTTCATTCAATATATTTCATGTAGTTCTTTGTAATGTATTTGAAAATGTTCTCATAATTTTAAATCCAAAGTGAATATTTTTTTTAACAAATGTTCCCCTGCACTTGGCAATCCAAACATCATGGCATTCTGTTATTCTACTAATAATGGAAAATGAAACAAAGTACACTATTTTTGTTATCAAAACTGGGTGTAGCAAAAAGAGAGATTGTATGTGGCTAATAAAATTTCAAATTCTGTCAGTTTTAATAATTTAGACCAAGTGTGTAGGCTAACCAGGGCGCTTTCTAAAAGCATATAATTTTAACTTAACTGTGTGTTTCGAACACTTATCTCGAAGACCATTGGTACTGCCTTTTTATATGGTTCATTGGTTTCTTTGGGAGGATTTTACAACTGTAAAGCTCAGCAGTCCTTTTTACTCCTAGAGACTGTTCTGGACAGATGATGACATAATTATTTGGACCTGAAGTTTCCTGAATGTATGGAACACTGTCCTGAAACAGATCAATAAAGCCAGTACCGTATCTTTTTGAAAATCCTTGAAGACTTGCTTCTGCCATTATGGGGGGCAGAGGGGTGACTTGCTTTTGTACTTTCTTCTGTGATATACATTATGTAGACATGAGGTTTAAAACTAACTGTATACAGAATCATAGAAAAATGGAACAGAAGGGGTCTCAGGAGGTCATATAGTCTAATCCCTGCTCAAGGCAGGATCATCCCTGTCTAAGTGATCCCAGACAGGTGTTTGTCTAACCTGCACTTAAAGCTGCCAGTGGTGGAGATTCCACAGTTCTCTAGGTAATCTGTTCCTGTGCTTAATCCTCAGAGTTAGGAAGGGCTTCCTAATAAGCGGCCTCCCCTTGTTGCAATTGAAGCCCGGTGTTCCTTGCCTGGTCCCCTGGACACACAGAACAGTTTACCGCCATTTTGTCTTTGAAAACTGTTATTACTGCCTCCAGTTTTTTGCTCTCCGAAATATTCACTATTCTTTCAGCTTTTCAAGTATATTGTATTTTCTTGACCTCTGATTATTTTGATTTTAAAAATGTGGCTAAAACCTTCGTATAAAGGTGTACAGCTGTATAATGCTGTATAATGCATTTGTGCTCTTTGCCTTAAGATGTTAATAACAATAATATGAAGTTCTTATATAGAGCACATTTCACAGTAGATCTTGGCATTTTACCAAGAAGAGATCATTGCTTCCTTTACGAACAGGGGAAGTGACTTGTCTAGGCTCACATAGCAGGCTGGCAGCAGACCTGAGCTAGGAATAGAATACAGATCGCTCTAGCCTCAATCCAGTGCTTTGTACACTAGACCACACTAATCATGTACACTTCTTTAAAGGGGAGCATGGAGCCTGAACACTTTCCTTTTAAATACTAACTGAAATGTATTTTTCCCAAATGATGGAATTCCTTCAGGTCCATGTGCCAGAGTGCTGTTTGGGAATGAGGAGGATTTCTAGTTTTTTAATAATTAAAGTTTTGCTCATAATACAGACTTTAATAAAGCTTGCTAGCAGGCTTTAATATAGATATATTAATTGTGATATTCCCAAATTTCAAATGAGTTCTAAATATGGGATTATTAGGTAGAGAATAGCCATATTGGTTCTGTCTATAACATTTGAAAAATCTCTTGGGGGGTAAAGCAGTCTCATAAATATGTTGGACCTAACATACTTGAATTGGACTGGAAAGTCTCACCCTGATGATTCTAACTGATATTTACTATTCACACGTACTTGGTAGTCTGAAGGGGAAGAGGCACTTTTGCTTCACAGAAATAGAACTGAAGGAAAGCCTCTTTGCTGTGGATAACATTGCAATTGGTATGTACGTAAAGAATGTAGGCGCATATCTATCTGCAAAGGCATGTACATGGATTCCAATGGGAATTAGAGGCCTAGAGGGGAGTTAGATGCCTACATTATTTGTGGGGCTTAATTTTTATTGACATGAAAGGGATTTGTGTAACATTTTTTGTATTTCCCCTTATCACTGTGTTTAAAATACATTACTTTACTACAATAATAAGTGGAATTGCTACCTCAAAATAAGGCTTAGAGACCTAATCTTATGCTACCTTATAATTATGTAAGCATTTTGACTGTTGTAGGGAATGCTTGCATGGATTTTGTTTGCTGGATTGGTTCTGGGTGTGAATAGGCTTTGCATGATATATGCAAGTTATTTAAAAATACTATAAGAAAGGCCAGTTACAGTAGGGGCATGGAGAGGAAAATAGATGCCTGGAATATAGAACTCTGTCAGGATAAGAGCTCTGGAAGCATTATGAGAACCAAGTTCATTCCTTAGTTTAGTATGGCTTTAAGTACCCCTATAGGCTTTTTACATGACTGAGTTCGCGGTTTTTAAGAAATACCCTTCCTTTTTGTTCCTGTACAGATATGAATACCACTGGGCAGATGGGACAAACATAAAGAAACCAATTAAGTGCTCTGCACCAAAGTACATTGATTACCTGATGACTTGGGTCCAGGATCAGCTGGATGACGAAACTCTTTTTCCATCTAAAATAGGTAAAGGCAAACAGTACAACTGGAAAACTGCTGTAAAGAAATATTAATATGACTAGTGTTGTAAAGCTTTTAAGTTGGTATGTGAACTTATAAGAAGGAACAAATCCTACTTCTGCCTCCCAAAGTTGAATAGACAAATAGTTGTAAATGGCTGATATAAGTTTCTTTTTAAAAAATTGTTAGTTGAAGTAGGGCTGTCAGAATAACTTATTAGTGTGGTGAAAGATGCTTTTATTGGGTTTAGATATAATTTGGGTGCCAAATGAGAGACATGATACACAACTGAGAAATCCTGAACAAAAACCTGCCATGATTTAGGGTATAGAAAAGGTCATTTTTGTTTAACAAGTGACTGTTGGGTTTTGTTTTGTTTTTTAAAGCTTTCTTATTTCAAAAGAGGGGGAGGACTTTTCCTAATCAAAAAAGAAAAAAGGAACAGTGACCTTGGTGTCTTTGGGAAGACTATAGTCACTATTCAGAAAAGATGCATAGTCCCAAAGTCTGATTTGTGGCTTGAGCATGACTATAGGTAGAACTTGGTGATTTCAAGAGAAAGTGGCAGTGTTTGTGGATTAAGGGAATTTCTTGAAATTCATGGCACAACTCAGCTGCTTAAAACAAATTTAAAAATGTGCCCTGGCTAGTATGTTTTGCTATGCTTAAGTAAAAAGAATGAACTTTAAATTTTTGCTTTCCAGAAGACTAATAGCATGCTGCTTGTTCTGAAGCTCAAAATTTGCAGGAAAGGCTTGTATCTCGAGGTATCTCCCATTCAACTGTATATGAAAGCCAGTTGTGGAAACAGGAGGGGAAATATCTTAGTTGTCTTTTGTTTTTGTGGCAAGGGTCTTTGGGTAAATCTGATATCTTTTATTAGACCAACTCAAACAGTTGGGAAAGTTCTTCTTGGCAGGCTTTTGGGTTTAAATACCCTTCATCAGGCTGAGGAAGCATCTGCAGTTGGTGTATGCTCTTCCTGGATATAGTAAAGAAGCCAGAGTTTTTGTGAGTTGTTTCAGAAAGGCACGATAAACCTGTAACAATGGAGAAACAGACAACATGTTAGGAATAAAGCTTTTTGTGCTTGCTTGTACATTGTTTCAGACTTACTTACACAATGAATCTGGCTTGTGTCTTTTTGTATAAGAACACTTTCTTCTCAACTATCCCCAGCAGGTGGAGACATAAGACTAGATTACAACAATGAAAATTTCATATTGTATCTGTTCAGTAAATAGGAAGGCAAAATCATTTTTTAGTATTCATAGTAATGTTAGTACTAGTGATGATTAGATATTTATATTACGGTAGGACTCAGAGGCCTCAACTGAAACTGGGACTCTGTTTTTCAGGATCCTGACACATTTATAGTCTCTCTTTTTTTCTTTTTCTTTTTTTTTTTTTTTTATAGGATGCTAGACTGTATTTTGAAAATTGTGAAAGACCTTAAGGATCATAGTGACATAAGCAACTAAACCTGAGTTCCCAGTATGATGGAGTTGCTAATACAGCAAATGTGATGTTGCATTGCTTGAATTAGAAATACATTGAGTTGAAGTAGGCATGTTTTATTACCACAGTATTAGGAGTCAGTTACTTGCATCTTGGTCCAGTTCTGGTATCCGTATTTCAAAAAAAGATTTGCACAAATTGGAAAGGGCTCAGAAAAGAGCTGGCCAAATGATTGGAAGTCTGGGGAGCATGTTGTGAAATGAGAGACTAATGGACCTTCATCTATTTAGTTTATCCAAGACATAGTTAAGTGCTCATGTAGGCACTCAGGGTGCCTGTACATGTGCTAGGAGGCTGCTTTGACATGCTGTAATTACTGTGAGGTGGAGCAAACTTGGTTAACTGAGTCTGCTGGAGCATGCTAATTAGTGCACTCCAGCCAGTGTCTGTCTCATGTATCAGCAACCCCGTGCCTCAAAATGGCAGTGGGGGGTGGTTTAACTAAAGCTTGTTCAACAAGCTTTAGATAGCGTCTCCATCACCATTTTGAAGACACTGATACATGAGACACTTCAGGCACTTTTAATTATAGTTTCATAGTTTCTAGGGTCGGAAGGGACGTGAGTAGATCATCTAATCCTGCCCCCCACCATGGCAGGAAACAATACTGGGGTCAAACAACCCCAGCAAGATGTTCATCTAACCTCCTCTTAAAAACCCCCAGGGTAGGAGCCAGGACCACCTCTTTTGGAAGTTGGTTCCAGATCCTAGCCGCCCTGACCATGAAGTCGCGCTTCCTGATATCTAGCTTAAACCTGCCCT
>NW_017728912.1:34801713-34819303 GCF_001723895.1 Crocodylus porosus
TGTTGGTTGCCCCTAAGCATGCAGTCCCCAGCTGGCCCCTCCTGGATGTGTGCCAGCATAATTTTCTCAAACAGCTTGCCCAGGATCAAGGTAAGACTAACTGGCCTATAGTTTCCTGGGTCCTCCTTCCTCCCATTTTTGAAGATTGGAAACACGTTGGCCCTCTTCCAGTCCTCTGGGACCACACCAGAGTACCACGAGTACTCGTAGAGCCGTGCGAGGGGTCCTGCAATGACCTCGACCAATTAGAGCTAGAGCAGCTCTTGGAGCCACTCTAATTAAAGCGCCCCTCCCCACCCCCAGAGCACGTGCTAAAACGCTCTTACAGACCATGATTAGAAGATTTCTGAGCTGAGAGCTCTTTAGTGGAGTAGACTAAAGCTGGGGTTGTATCCCTGGGGATACTTGGGAAGGTGCAGCAGTGGCACGGAGAAGCGGGGGCACTTCTGGTATTGCCACCAGTGCTTCTGGTTTCATTGCTGTGTGTGGGGGATTCCCCCCCCCACACACACACACTCATCGACTGGCCGGCCGCCAGGGATATGCCAACCAAAAAAGGTTGAAAACCCGTGGACTAAAGGATAAAAGGATCCAGGAGCTGGAAGATGAAGTTATACAAATTTAGACTAGAAATAAAGTGCTTTTTTCCCCCTTTTCTTTTTTTTTATTAATAAGGGTAGCTTAACCAATGGAACAACCCACCAAGAGAAGGGGAGAGTCATTATCACTAGACGTCTTTAAATTGAAAATGGATGCCTGTCTAAAATATATTTGGGCTCAGCTGGATGTTACATGCTTAATGTGGAATCATTAAATAAAATTAATTACCTATGATATGCAGGGAGGTCAGACTAATGTATCATAGCTTCTGAAGCCATGAAGGTGTGATCTTTGTCTCAGAAAATTTTCTATATCAGTTCACTGTTTTGTTATTTCTAGGTGTTCCTTTCCCAAAGAACTTCATGTCTGTGGCAAAGACCATTCTAAAGCGTCTCTTTAGAGTCTATGCTCACATTTACCACCAGCACTTTGATCCTGTGATCCAACTGCAAGAAGAGGCACATCTTAACACATCCTTCAAGCACTTTATATTTTTTGTTCAGGTAAGTTAGCTGAGTCAAGATTGCCTTCTACTATGAGGAAAGGATATATTAGAAATGGTGACTGTAAAATCTGCTCTTCTGAGCTTTCTAGCAACTGATATTAAACTACCGTATTGGTATTCTTATCCATTCTTACAAAAAGTTATTACTATATGTTTTTTATTTGGTTGGTTGGTTTTTTTAATCAAATTAAAACTTAACTTGTAGCCAGTAGAAGAGGGGAAATTGAAAACAGGCAGCAAAGAATGTATTTATTCAAATGTTATTGGAAGAAAGAACAACCTCTTTAGGGGGGAAAACCTTGTCTTGAGTTGCAGTTGGGTGAGATTTTTATGCAGAATACAATCTTGAGCCCTGAAGAAAATATCAGTATGCTTTTTGGTTGTGAAGTAAAATATTCTAGATTTTTTAATATGGGTGCTTGTCCATGAGGCACTTGGGTACAGATTCCAATCCTTTTAACACAGGCTAGTAAACAGCACTCAGATGGTAATAATATTTAGTCGTGGTGACCTAGATTGGATCTGAACTAATGCCCTAGAAGTAAAATGTTGGCTATGTTCTACCTTACCTTTATGGATTCAATTTGTTAGTTGACAGTCATTAACAGGTAAGCCTAGACTTGAAGGCCTCAAACTGCAGAGTAGCTTTATCTAAATAAAATTCCTACTGTATACGTGAAATGTTATTAATGCTACATTAAAATGGAAGTAAAATTTGTGTGTGTGTTTTTTTTGTTGTTTTTTTAAACCTTTAGGAATTCAACCTTATTGACAGAAGAGAACTTGCTCCACTTCAAGAATTGATTGAAAAACTCACCTCTAAAGATAGATAAAAGGAGGTGGATTTGTGCAAACCACTTGTTTCTTTAAGCAAGCATGTGATATGTTTTGGGGTCTTTTTTTTTTTTTATTTTTTTAAACAAAACAAATGTTGTTCTGTTCTTACAGGCAGCCAAGATCAATTCTCTGTGCTTTTATTAGGGGAAATCTTTTTGTCTTTTAGTGACACACAGTAAATGGCTTGTTTTATTGTGGATTTTTTAACACATGTTGAGTGTTTTATAAAGGAAATATTCTTTGGTGGGGAAATTGACACTGCTGGTGGATAGGTCTGTATTGTGTCAATTGTAGCCCATTCTCATGAAGTCCCTAGAAGACTTACATTCTCTAAGTGCCTTGGCAGACTCGCTTCTGAGGTGCAAAGCACATACCGTACTGAACGTTGCTGGAAACAGAATATATGAACTAATACCCAGGACACTTACTTATGCTTGTTTTAGAATTTATATATATCTATATCCTTAAACTAAAAAAGCCATAACATACACAGATGATCTCCAGCTTTTAATACAATGTATTCTTTTTTTATTTTAAGAGATGAATATGCAGCTACTTAAAACTAAGTAGATCATGTCCTAATAATGTAGCTGAAGTCAAAGGTTTCAAAACTATAGAGAACCCAGGATGACAGAGGGCCAGCTATCCATCCTACTATTTTCATCTCTGAGGTACATATTTATTCTGTTGTTGTAAATATCAATTCAGGCCAGTCAGTTTTATAAGGTTAAACACTTCCCTCTATAAGGCTTCGTAGCATTTGTCAGATGGGCCATGAGTTTGCACAAATATATTTTCAGTGAGAAAAGAAAATACACTTCTTCACCATCAAAAATGACAATTTGGTAATACTAAGGTATTGTCTGAAATCCACTGTAGTAATGAAACACAAATTTAAAAATAAAAAGTCAACTTTATGGTAGAACTCAAGTTCTCAGGCTTTTTCACAATGAAGAACATATACATTAATAGAAAAAATGTCTTGTGGACTATGTCCCATTTATAATTGCACACGTTCCCTCTCTTTCATTATTGCATGACTTCTTTTTGGCAACTACATCACTTGTTTACATGGGAAAAGTAATGGTTGCAGTGCATTGGTGTACTTTTATCAGTCTTTAGTCTTTCTGAGAAATCTTAATCACAGCATCTCCCTCTCTTTCCCCCTGCATGCTCCAGTCTGCTTTATTCCTCCCTTGCTCCATTGCCTTTTCCTCCCCCTCTGGCCTCATTTCTCTCAAAGTGGAAAGAAGGAGAGCCAGTACTGCATGACTTACCAGTTTCCATGATGGTCAACAATTACATGGAAATCTGTCATTTATGTGAAACTGGAGTTTCCCCCTCCTCACAAATTTAATTTTTTTTTGTTTTTAATTTGTGCATCTTCCATTCTGTCAAGATTTATACTAGCCTTTGGGTTCAAATAAATATTTAAGCACTGCCATCTGTCCCTTCCCCCCAGCCCTCCCCAGTATCATGAATATAATTGCCTTAAAGTGGTCATAGTGTAGCAGCAGATGAAACCTGAGTTTTGCAAGACCACAAATTTTTATTACAGTTTTAGTATGAAAACCATACATTGACCCACATACATGAGAACTCTTGGTGATCTTTAGCTGAGCCTGAGTTTAGTTTGTGATGGAGGAGAGCAGTAGTGCATGTCTTTTTAAGTTATCATATAGATATTCTTCATAGTTCTTTGACATACAGTCTTGACTTTGGTTAGGAAAAGACACAATTACACTTGTGAGTAGTCAGCAAAATGTATAACTGACAGCTTAGTTTGCATATAAAAATAATAAACTCTTAAACTGTGGCTATGTTTTCCAAAACTGAGATGGGAAAATTCCATTACTTAATATTGTTCCTTTTTGTAAAATCCAGAGTTTAAAAACAAAATCTTTCCTTTTCTCTTTCTAAACAAATGTTGTCCACCAACTGGGTGAAAGATTTCTAATTCATCAAAAGTGGATATTAACTACATCTTCTTTCTCTGATTACCAGTATCTGGTCTTATAACTGAAGATGGCTCTTGAGAGTTCAGCTATGCACTAGACAACTCACATACTTAATTGTTTTTCAATCATAGGAAAACTCCAGATTTCCTGTTAGATGTTATAAAGTGGCAAGAGAAGCTTAGGTTACCAATGTTCATAGTGCTGCTCAGCACTGATTTTGTTAATGTGACAGAGTGGATTTTGGCCAGCCCCCCCCTTCCCCTCCCCCACAAACCAAACAAACAAAAGCCCCCCCCCACAAAACAAAGCAGAAGCTTTTAATAATATTGTTATATTTGGTCATTGTTCCTTCACTTTATGAAAAGGCCTGCTAAGGTATATACAATCCTAGAGTGTATCTGGGTTGATTTATGAATTTCTAGGTCTAGTGAAAGTCCAGTATCTGACTAGTCTTAAATATGAACGAATGGGGGTGGTGTCTATTCTTTCCCTTTCGTGACATATCAGGGCCTGTAAAATGTTTTTAAAAACGTGGGGGAGCAAAACTGCTTTTCCGTTGCATTAGAACAGGGCTGTCCAAGTTTGGTGTGGCTGGGGTTGCATACTGTGTGGGCTTTACATTATATGAGTGGCCCCCCTTGGAATCTCTAGTGGTGTCCTCTCACCCCGTTAGAACCTGCCCATTGTGGGCTGCAGTATATCACCTTGGGCAAGTGCCAATCCACCTGCCTCTCACTCAGGTGTTTGGGAAAGAGGGGCATCAGCATGCCCGTTCCCATCTCCCTCCTACCATAAAAGGGTAGAACTTATATCCAGTAAGACCCTGGGAAACTTGGTGATACTCACCTAGGCACAGCAGCATAACTTATTGTCTTGTATTACTTCCTTGCATGTGTAGGTTCCTTAGGAGTCTTAAAACATGTAAAGTGGTTGATTTAGCTGATTCAGATACTATATAGCTAGAGTTTTGAAACTGGAATTTTATCTATAGATCTGCTACAGTTTGAGGCCCTTTCTAGGTCATGGATAATTAACTCCATAGACTCCATGGCTCTTTAGAACTTTTATTTGGGCTTAAAGAAGCACATAAAGACATCTACATGATTACTCCTAAAATGTTCCATTTTTAATTGAAGAATATTTGGTTTTGGATCCTGGGCCTTTTTTTTGCTTTAATGTGAAGAACACTTTAGATCTGAAAAATGGGAGGTAGTAATAGAAATACTGACAAGCTTTTAACTGAAGGCATAAATGATACAGCTTTCAATAGCTAGCTGCATGTGCATTATTATTTTTCATTTTAACTGAAAACTGCTTTGCTGGGTTTAATCTAATCGATACTGGTTGACAGACCTATGTGGGTGTTCAGTTTTTGCTAGAGACATTTTTTTTTTTTTTTACCATTGACAGCACAAATCTTGCATCTCTAGAAGCCACTAGACTTAACCCCAGTGCTGTGCTGCAAATCCATCTAAAAAACATCAGGCAGAGAAAGCACCTTCAATTTAAAGTGAAAGGATGGGTTTGACATTATGTACAAAAGGTGTTTAAACAAAGTAAAAAGTGTGTATGGGGGGGAACACTGTTTTCTTGCAGGTATGATCGAACTTTTTGAAGAGTGTTGCATGTAAAATGTGTTCTTTATAAAACCCAAAAATAAATAGATTAGAAAGTTTTAAATATAATCTAGAATCTCAAATGTCAAAAGCAGCAATTTGCAACAGTGGCAAAGCAGCAACAGTTTTCATTTTTAGAGTTCACTTGTTCTGGAAATGTGATCTTTTCCAAACAGCTGTGTGTGAAAATTCAGGGACATCTGCAATTCAGATACTCTTAAATTTTAGAATTTAATATGTAGAGTATTAGTCTTACACAGGCAGTTTATTTTTCTGGTATGTTTGGTACTTGCTAGAAACTTATTTTTTTACACTAATTTCTAGATATGTAATAAAAGTCTGGAGATCACCGTCTGACAGAAAGCTGTTTGAATACACTTTAATAATTCTGCTACACTTGAAAATAACAGCATTGAACATACTGATGCAGGGCATAAGATAGAGTATCCTTACACTGTTACACTGTTAGGGTTGCAGTTTTTATTTTTTTAATGTTTTTTGCAAATGACTTGGGACCAGAAACTCAAGTGTGTTTACTTACAGAGCATGGGCATATCAGAATACTAAGTGAAAATCATTTTGTTTTTCAACCTGAACTGAGATCTAGTGAACTTGTTAGCACAAGGGTATCTTTTTTTTTTTTGGTGGGGGGTGGGATGGGGGGAAGCATGCTATTCTAGCATGCTTGTTAAGGGATGCTCCCTTTGGTATTTCATTGCTTTTGATATTGAAACAATGGAGCTTTAGACCTTGTTGACATTAGGAGTAGAAAAGTATTACCCATATGCCTCCAGTGTGGGTTAAGACCTTGCAAAATAATAAGGCTCTTAACAGGTTTTTCTGTATTTTAGCTACCAGCATATATTGGACCATTTTAATGATTTGGGTTGTAACTTCAGGAGTGATCTACCTCAAGATGAGACAGGCCAAAACTCACAGCTTCATAAACAGGTGTGACACTTAGAAGACAGCTGTGTTCTGCATCTTATGCTAGTGGTGAATTTGGTCCAAGGAGTATTCATTGGTAGTTAAATTCTGATCACAGAAATTGTAACTTTTAAGATCTTTCATATTCAAGTCAGGGATCCAAGTTAATTGTGCAAACAGAGAAATTGTGCCACATTCTGATGTTGCTGGTAGCTGAATTGATGCTTAACACGATGGGTGAGGAGAGAGAACAATTTATAAAAGGACAAAAAGCCTGTCTGCAAGTGTCAAAGTTTCTTTTACTGCTTACTATGCAATGTAGAATTTGAACTTTTTCATTTACCTTAAGATAGAGAACAGAGGCACTGTCCTTATTTAGTATTTTCAAACTGAACACCCCCTCTCACTTCACAGGTAAGATACCTATTTGCTGCTATTGACTTTACTCACCATCCAGTTTTCTCCTTTCTCTTTGTTATCTTCCCTCTTGCCCTGTATCACCATTCATCATTTCAATGAAAAACATTTCATTTTGGAATGTTTTATTATGGCAGCCAATACTGGTGTTTACTTTTCCCTTCTCCCTTGGAGTGCTATATTACTGTATGTAAAACATCAGTTTTCATTTGGACTGTTTTAAAGCTGCAGCTTGAATGTGGACTGCCTGTTTCTTTCACTGAAAAGAACCCTTGCCGTTATTTAGAACCTTGTTTTCTTGATTGGTAACTTCAGTTGTTACAGGTTTTGTTTTTGTTTTTTGTTTGTTTGTTTTTTTTCCAAACTGCATTGCTGGAACCATTAGTGATGAGGTTTTAAAACTGTATAAAAGGTTTTGTTGATGTCTAATCCTTTTAAGTAGATAACTAACATTGATCATTCTGAGTACAAAGCATCTTTTTATTTTCTTCCTTTCCCTAAAACATAATTTCTTTTTAATTTAAGATTTCAAAAAAAACTAAATTTAAAAAAAATGTGTTTGTTTTAGACTATGCTCCCTAAATTATTCATAGATTACTGTATTTTTAGGGGAAATTAATTTTTATAGCCACTAAACTGTACTCGTTATTTTTGTACATGTGCAACTAGGACATTTTGGGACACAAGTCTTGGAGGGAACACTTAATTCTCTGCTCTTTTTACTATGTCCTATGTGCTTAAGTTGTGTTGCTAAAGACCACAGGAAGCAATACCTTGAGGTGCAATGGAGGCAACAAAGAATGCAATAAGTGAATGAGATGAGGAAAACTTTGTTGCTGGAGGCAAAAGGGATATTGCAAAAGCAACACTATAACCTTCATATTCACATCTTTAAACATCTTAAAGCAGCTGGAGGAAAAAATGTAAAATATGAAATGCCAGATGAGAACCTGTACTGTAAGCTAACTGTGCCAATATTGCTTCAGTTTGTAGTCATTATTGATTGATTATATTAATTTTAAATCAGAACAGCTTTTGATTAAAAAGAGAAGGTTGAATGTCTGAATCTGCAACATGTTTATTTGAGAGATGTAAATAATGTATACAGATTGTTGTATGTGATGGGAGGAAAAAATATTTAAATTCTAGGTTTTTTCAGTAAAACTGAATGCTGTTTATAAGAAAAAAAATAAATAGCTATGTTTGACCATGATTGTCTTTTTTTCTTCCCAGACTTGTTTTAACTTATTTCTTACTTATAGATAGAACTCAGTTATGTCTGTATATTGTGTACATATGAACATTCCACCTACAAATTAGATTTTGTAATTGCCTCACCTTAAGCTGTGAGTGTGTGTATTACAGGCAGACTTAATGGCAATAAAATAACCTGATATCCTTTCATTTCCTTATTTTATAACCTGAAGTATTAATTTAGAACAGGTGAGAGAACCTAAATAACTGGGGCCTAACACTGTACAGCTTGATAAAGAGAATACTGGCCCATGAACTGAAGTTTTAGCATCTATTTTTGGCTCAGCTTGAAGGATTTGTAATGGAGGCTTCCTCATGTAATTTGTCATAAGTCATATCCTTGTCTTGGACAAATGCATTCAATTTGTGCATTATCTGGGATTGAAATTTCTTTTTGTAACATATGGAACTCCATGGAAGCCACCCACCCTCTTCTTTCCATCCACACAATAAAAGAAATGTCTCTTGGCCTTGTGTGGCCTTCACCCCTACAGGTAAGTGCTTCAGTCCCCAGACCACCTTCCTTTTACACTTACTCCTCCAATCCTCTATTTGGATTGTAAATTCATTAAGATAGGAACAACTCTTAGTTTATATATAGTGAGTAGCAATCTTGGGAGGGGACTTCTAGGCACTACTATTCAGCCAATAATAGATATTTGGTCAGATTAGGGTCACCTAAAAAAATCAAGAAAAGAAAAATGAATCTCAGATGTTGAAAAATAAAAATGGCAAATATAGCCCATAGTGCAATATCTGATATGGTTATTATATGAAACAGTTGGCTGGGTGCCTTCAGATTTGTGCTGAGTATCTAGTAAAAAAACGTTGCCTTGTATAGGTCCTGCTGAAGGCCTCAGCTTCCATAACTTAAAAATCCAACTTAATCTCAAATGTTAGGCTTACAGAAAGGATGTACTGTTTTGTAGAGACTGGTGCCACCTACACTTCATTCACAGATAGGGAGATGTGTTTTGATGAACTTTTGTGTTGTAACTACACGACTGCCCATCAGGGACATCACTTTTGATCTTTTATGCTAATTAATGGGAAATATATATACAACTTCCTAAAGGAAGTTGTTTTTGGATTTTTAGGGATTTTAATATATTCTACAATTACATTCAAACAAGCTCACTTAATTCCATTTTGTTCAAGGCCAAATCACACCTTGGTTCCATTACCTTTTAGAAAGGTGCTGACTTTAAATTCTTGCATACACTTAAAACCTTAAACTTTTAAAATAATGGCTATGTGAAGCTTTATAAGGGAACCTACTATGCAACAGTTTAAACAGCTTTGATGAGAACTATGCTTTTTAAGAGAGCTACTTAAAACCATAATGCTATTTTAGTCCATCTGTGCTTTTGTAATCCCTTCAGTAAAACTTCCTGTTGCAGGAACTAATATGCACGTAAGCTTCCAGCATTTAATTTGTAGACTTCAGCATCTGGATACATCTCTCAACAAATCCTACTATTAGGGTCAGCACAAAACACACCAGAAATAAATGCCTTGCTGAAAAACTGCAACTACAGTAGGCCAAGTATTGTATTCCCTTTGTTAATGTTCCATCTTCATGCTGATATCCAAATTAAAGGACAGAGTTTATCTGCAGTTTTGATGTGAAATTTGAATTGTTCTTTTGGTAGAAATCAAAGGAGTTGCTAACAATACTTTAACATATTAGCTTTATTTAAAAACAAATCACATGTGCATTTTAAGGATGACATTGGGATACCAATCCAGGGAGATTAAATGAAGTGAAGTAATCTAGATCCTGTTGGAGTCTAAGCACTCAAGATTTACCATCTTCTAAATACTCAAGAATGGTATCTTATCTTGAAAGCCAGACTTACTGCATCATTAAAAAGAAAGGAGTGGGGGGGACCTGGCACATTTTATCTGAGAAAGAAATCCTTTGAAATTGGAGAGCAGTCCCTTGATGCAGATTATGTGAATTAAATCCTTTTCCTAGATATAAATGGGCATTGAAATGGACCAGCTTCATTAAAGCATATTCGAAAAACAGTTTTGTAAATGAACTCAGTTGGTCAGTATCTGTAATAAGTTGATAAGGATTTGGGAGCCAGGTTATGTAGGAAGACAGCATAAAGGTTTTACCTGTGTGAGCACTCAGTCATCTCTTACCCTGTTTAGGCTTCTGGAAAGTTTAGTTCAAGCTGGACAAGCTCACAAATTTAACGCAGCTATAAGTAAATTATTATTTGTATTACTATAGTGCAGGGGTGGGCAAAATACAATCTGCAGGCTATATCTGGCCCAGGGGATTAAATGTGGCCTGCAAAAGGTACCTTAGCCCTGCCTGACCTAGCCACAGGAGGCTGCCTGGGCTGCGGTGCATGCAGGTGGCCCCAACACCTCCACATATATGGCAGGGCAGGGACAGCATGGCTGCCAGACTCAACTTCCAGCAGCCACCACCACTGCCCCATCTGTGCCACACCCACAGCCAAGGATGCCAGACTGAGTGAGTCTTCACAGAGACCGGCTCAGGGCCTTTGTGGAGACCAGCCCAGGACCCCCACAGGCAAGGCATGCTCAGCCAGGTAGATGGAATGGGGCTGCCAGTGGGTGGGGAGTGGCATTTGGGAATGGAACAGGGAGGCCAGGGCCAGGGCAGGGATTATGGGGAGGTGACAGCAGAGTGTCAGCACCTATCACAGGGAAGTGCAGGGAGTGTATCATGGCTCTGCCCCAGGCCCTAGCCCCGTGCTGTCACTTCCCCCCCAGCCCTGTCTACCTGTTCTGCTCTCAGATGCCACTGCCCACCGACCTAGGGTTTCCAACCAGATTGGCTAGGGGGCTACCAGAATCGGCATCAATCTTCCGGTGAATACTGAAAGCAATCCAGGAGATTTTAATACGATATTATATTATGTCATGTTGTGGTAGGGGGGGAAATCTGGAACAGCTTCAGTCAGAGCTGGCAACCCTACACCTACCTGCAGCCCCATTCTATCCACCCAGCCAAGTGTGCCCTGCCAGTGGGGGTCCTGGGCTGGTTTCCATTGAGACCCTGCCTTTCTGCTACATCCAATGCCCCTGGCAGTGAGTAGGCAGATGGGTCTGGGGCCAGATGGGATCAGTTGCCCTCCCAGTTAGGCTGGGTCAGCACCCCACTCTTCTTTTTCCTGCTCTGCCCCCCAAGCCCACAATAGCTCACCAAAATTCCTTAAGTGGCCTTCCACCCAAATAACTGCTTACCCCTGCCAATGTGGCTAGAGGTTGAGAACTATGTTGTATTGTAGTTCTTGCACTTCCCCTCCTTTTGGAACTGTCCTGCCTGTATTAAAGAATGGAGTCAATTCCTGCTTAATGCTCTTAATTGGTTCCAGGAAAACTGAGCATTAAGCAAAACCCATTTCCCCATAGAACTTAATGTAAACAGAAATAACTGGTTACTTCTGCTTCTTGCCATAGCTTCTCACTATCGCCGCTGCCTCTCCCCACCCCTTCACCTGCCTGCCTCACGCGACAGCCCACACTCTGTGCTCCTGTTGGCTCTGGCACCACAGGGCCTTGCGCTCATGCTTCTCTCCACCGCCACTTCTCCCCACCCCGCTGCCCACCAGCTGCTCTGGCACCATGTGCCAGCCTGAGCCTCCTGCTGCCCCACCCTCCACAGGGCCCCTGCTGACCCTGGCCCCGTGGCACCAGTGCAGGCTCCAAGCTCATGCCTGCCCTCCCACCCACTTGCTGTCACTCATTGCTTCTTGCTGCTGCTTTGCTGAGTGCTATAACGAAACTGGGTCAGTACTAAATGAAACAAGGTATGAATTTTAAATGAGAGCTATAGTGAGATAGTACTAAGTGGGGGTTGCCTCTATAGGGTTGTCCAACATATAAGCAGCCAGGGGTTATATGAGTGGAGGCCACAGGCCCCTAGGCTGCATTCCCACCCTGCTTGCACCACTGTATGCAGGGCCCTTCCTCCCACTACTGTACAGGAACCTTCTCCCCTGGATGTGGGACCTCTTGTCCCGATATACTGAGCCACAGGCACCTCTGTCACTTGACTGTGTTGCACTGCCCATGAGTCAGGCAGGAAGTGGGAGCCCAGAATCCCAGCGGCTATCGCAGCTAGGTGGGAGCCCAGGGGCTATAGTTTAACCCTTTATGGCCTGTATGTGGCATCAGTTGTATATCCCTGCACTAAAGCAACATAAAGCATTGAAATAGTATACATTAATTTGTATTTTTTAAAGTAAATTTTGAAAAATAAGAACATAAGGGTCACACTGTGTCAGACCAATGGCTCATCTAGCAGCCCAGTAACCAGTCTCTGACAGTGAAAGAAGTGGATGTTAGACAGGAAAACCATTGAACCAGGTATTTCTAGAATTTTCTGTCCCCTATTCAGTACCCTTCCTGACATCTGACATTTATTTGGTTAGAGATACCAAAGGAAACATCTGCAAGGATTCTGTTCAATAGCTATTAATAGATCTATGTTCCATGAATGTATCCAGTCTCTTTTTAAATCTGGCTGGGCTATCTGCCTCCACTACTGCCCGTGGTAATGAATTCTACAAGTTAACTATACCTTATGTAACCCCCCCCACCAAAAAACCCAAATAAAAGTTATGTAAAAAAAAAAAGTTTCCCCTCTTATTAGTTTTCTTATTAGTTGGTCTCCTCCTAATTTCAGCAGGTGCTCCATAGTTCTAGTATTCTCAGACTTGGGCCAACATTTCCCTGTTCATTTGATCCACACCCTTCAAAATTTCACCTATCATATCCCCTGCCTCCCTCTCCCCTCCCAGCATTCTTCTGTCCAAACTGGAGTCCTAGTCTTGGTCTCTCCTGGTAAGGCAACTGCTCCAGGCCCCTGATCATTTTGGTTGCCTTTCTCTGTACCTTTTCTAATTCTGCTACCTCCTTTTTGAGATGAGGGCCAGAACTGCACACAGCATTCAAGATTGTGGGCACACCATAGATTTGTATAATGGCATGATGATGTTCTGTTTTGTTTGCAATTCTCTTCTTAACAATATCCAACATTTTATTGGCTTTTTGATTGCTGCTGCACACTGAACTGATGTTTTTCAAGATGTATAATGACTCCAGGGTCTCTTTCCTGAGTCACAAGAGTTAGTTTGAACCCAGCATTGTGTAAACATAGTTGAAGTTATTTTTCCCTGGGTGCATTACCATTACACTTGTTGTAATTACCATTACCTTGCACTTGTTGACATAGAAGTTCATCTGCCTTTTTTTTGCCCACTTACTCAAATTGGTGAGATCTTTCTGCAGCTCCTTTCCATCATCTTGGAACTTGACTTCTGGAATAATTCGGTATAATCTGCAAATTCCCAAGTACCTTTCTCAAAAAGTATTTAAAAGATGAAGTGCCACTGACTTCCAATAGGAATTGCACCTCTACATATTTAACTGGTGAAAACAGGTCACTAAGAATTAAGCCTTTTCCTTTTTTTTCCAGGGGACAGCAGCTGCTAACCTGAGACATTCCAAGCTGATTATGTTCTGACTGATTTCAGCCAAATAGAGCTTTGGGTATCTGGCATATCTGATAGTTGTGTAATTATTCATTTGGATTCTTTTACTTCCTTGGCATTCTTTGAGGAATTGAGATTTTTTTTTTTTCTGTTGCATTAATAGTTATCTGGGATGACTCTTGTATTTTAAGTAAATCTTCATTATTTTTCCATCATCCTTGACAGTCTGTTTCACCAATACATAACTGTGATGCTTCTGCAGGTTTTACGACTTAACCGACTGCCAGCTGTTGTCAGTTCTCCGATTGACTGGTTGCCTAGCTGCTAGTCTGGACAGTGGATTACCATGTCTGCCATAGCAACGTTTGATTTTATCTTCCAATTGCATACAAGTCTTATTTGCTGTGGTTTGAATAACTGAAGTCTTGTGAGAAGTAAACTGTGTCCCTTAGCAGCTGTCCTAGATAGAGAATGCAGCCCTGGTATTTATGTTTTTTTCAAATCCAACAGTGCTAGATGTGGAACTTGGGTGTCTACAGAAGTGCTTCATGCAGGCTTTACAGCACAATTTAGAGCATTTTTATAGCACTATAAAGTTACAGTGCTCTTAAACATGACAGAAGTGCAGTGTTTTAGTGGAGGGCGGCCTCTGAGTCTCCCTGCACTTTTCAGGCTAGGAGTCAGGGGGTGCTCTGCAGCCTCCTGGGGCTTCTCCACTGGTCAGAAATTTGATCAGCATACGCAAATTATTTAAAGCACTGTAAGTTGCCGAAGTGCTGCAAAATACAGTGCTTCAAATCATTGGTGATGTGTAGGAGGTGCATGCAGGTGCACATGCACACCCTGCGATTGTACCCCCTGAGAGTGGCTGCTGCTGGTGGTGCCTGTGGGTGGTTGCCGATCGCGGGTCAGGGCTTGCCCTGCCCTCCCCTTCCCCTTCCCCGCTGACACTTAGGCAGCCTGTGGGAGCACTCTGCTTGCCACAGCCACACCCCTGCCACTGCCTGCGGGCAGTTGCCGTGCACCCCCAGCCTTAGGAAGCATGTGACGTTCATGCTTCAAATTTAATAGCTTATTTAACAATGGTTAATTTAAAGAGGTGTACCCATTTTTTAAATGCTGAAAAGCCATGCACTCTTGTTGAAGTACAGCAATAAAGTACTTTAAATGGTGAAAAAAGCAACTTGAGTGCATGCCCTTTATGTTTAGTTTTTGTTAGCAGTACTGCTCCTTCAGGCCTTGTCCACACACAAGTTATATAGAGTTTAAGTATATCACTATTAAGTAGATGAGATACTCTAAAATGCCAGTTTTTAAAACTGGAGTCTGTTTGCTGTAGTCAGAACCAAAGAATCAGGCCTGCTGTATACTGTAATTTTAATATGGCTGATTGCTGTCTTTTCTGCATATTCAGCAATTTCCAAATCCCAATGAATTTACAGTGATAATCCACTGTAAAATTGATTTTGACAACTTGAAAGAAATGTTTTCTAGTCTTTTACAATTGTCTCGTGATTTAATCATTCTACTTGATTGTTCAGTTAAAGTTCTATAAATGCGATTAGTGTCCTATTAAATACCAGAGATGAGCCTTTATACGTGCCTTTAAATTTAGACAGAAGGATGGCATTCTATTATTTGCTTTAGCTGTCCAAATTACTTACAGAAGACGCAGGAAGAGGAACAAATGCCTGTTTAGCCACATATCTAGGAGACTTATGCACATAATGCCCTACTCTGGGTTAGGTAGGCATGTGAGTAAAGGCTGTGCCTCTGTCTGATGCGTTTCTCAGCCTCCCCACTGGGGTGTCGTGTGCTAGACCCTGTGTTCTATACCCATGAATGAACAGGAGGCCACTGTCAGGACCTTGCTCTACATAATTTTGCACACCAAATTGCATTTTTTTAGTTTGGGTCTTGACATACACCATGAGCACTAACTGCAAGAAAATTCAATTGAGTTCCATCTGTTTAAAAAATGGTCCCTGAATATTTAGCTACGTTCTTTTAATTTCCCATTTGCAACATGCTAAGGTCAATCATGTAACCTATTAATGAAACTGAACTACTGCATCTCTTCTGTCCAGTTTGATAAAGAAGTCAGGGTAGGAGTTGAACTAAAAATATCTCACCTAAAGATCAGGACAGAGAAGCTTCACTGAATATTCTGAAGATATTGTTGCAATGGGCACACTTACACAGATGTCACACCAGCTGGACATCAGTATTTGCTGGGAGTTTGAAACACCTTCTCAAAGTATGTGAAGGCATAGCCACTGAAAGGCAAAGGGAGTGAGGTGTAATTACAGATGCTTAGATGGAGCCCAGGGTATTGCAATTCAGCACAGCAACGTAACATTTAAGACATTCAACCAGCGACCAGGAGAAGGAATCTGAATTATGGCTCTTACATGAGGTTTGCTGAGGTCTCTAAATAACTAAGACAAGGCCTATGTTGCCCAGCTTGAGAATGAAGAGTGAAGAGCAAGAAGACAGGAACATGAAAACACTTTTTTTGTCTGCATGTAATGACACCTGGAACTATTATCTGTTACTCCTGGTGAAATGGTGTGGTGTGTAGAATCTCCAAATCATTGTTCCTTTGTGACTTTATATTCAGGAAGACAGCCCCAGCAAGGCTCTTGCACCTACATCGTAAGGAAATCTTGTATCCAGAGCTGTCTTTAGGGGTGGGCAACATGGGTAACTACCCAAGGCATTGTGATCGGTGGGGCACCAAACATGGTCATGCACATGTACATGTGAACAGCCCCATCCTCAGAGCAGTGCTCTTCACCAGCCAATCCCCACCCTAGCCAGAAGGAGCAGTGCCCCATCCACCCCACCCCACTGGCTCTAGTCACAGCTTAGGAGGAGCCAGGCCTGGCATGTGCAAGTTGGGGTGCCTGCTCGCCTGTCCACCTTACTCTGCACAGCAGTAGCAGTGCCTGTCAGCCTGCCCACCTGCCTGTTGCAACATGCTGCTCCACCTCCCTGTTGGACTGTGCCCAGTGTTCCTGCCTGCCTTCCTCTGACTAGTGGGGAGGGTGCCAAAATACAAGTTTGCTCAGAGTGCCATATTCCCTAAGGCCAACTCTGCTTGTATCACTAACCTATGGCAGTGGTTCTCAACTTCGTTAGACTCAAGGTCTTCCTTAGAAAAATACTATTTTATTTTTCTGTAGTCCAAGGGAAAAAAATGCAATTTGGGGAGTCCGGCAACAAAAATGGTTTGGGGGCTGGGGCACACGACTTCTGAGGAGGTTGAGGAAACTGGGCTTATTTAATCTCTGGAAGAGAAGACTGAGGGAGATTTAATAGCAGCCTTCAACCACTTGAAGGTGGGTTCCAAAAAGGACGGAGCTAGACTAGATGATCTCCAGAGGTGTCTTCCAACACTAATTTTCTGTGATTCTGTTGCAAAGAACTCAGAAAGACCTTGAGGTCAGGGTGTTTTTGGCATTATGTATTCCTATTTGAAATACCTGGGTTTATCCTGTGAAACAAGGGTAGGTGTTTGCACATGCAACAGTGTTAATACTGCATTATACCAAAGGATCTTGTGGGACCCAGGTTGAGAATCACTTACCTTGGTTACCATTCAGAAAGGTTGAGGCAGAAACAAACATACCAGGAAAAAAAGAGAATGAAGTGCCTACCCAGGAAGGAAAGAAGGTATAGCTGTGCAATGGGAAAACATAGCCAGGAAGCAATCCCAAACTCTTTTTTTCCAGGGGGATGCTAATTAGGAATCTAAACCATCCATCCTTGCCAACATAGGGTTGAGAATTGGAGTACACAGTTCGTAGAATCGTAGAATCATAGAAGTAGGGTCGGAAGGGACCTTGTAGATCTTCAAGTCCGACCCCCTGCCTGGGCTGCAGAAAAACTGGACTCAAATGAGTCCAGCCAGGTAGGCATCAAGCCTCTTCTTAAAGACCCCCAGGATAGGAGCCAGCACCACTTCCCTTGGAAGTTGGTTCCAGCTCCTAGCTG
>NW_017728912.1:34819628-34822696 GCF_001723895.1 Crocodylus porosus
AGGCCCTTGACACCCTGCACTGGATGATGAATTCCAGCAAGCCATGATTGCTATCGCCCAGGTGGTCAAGAACCTGGAGGCCCCTTATCAGGTCATCACCTTTGGCCAGGACCAGGTCCAACAGGGCATTTCCTCTGGTGGGACCGTGCACCTCCTGAATTAAGTGGAGGTCCTGTATCTCAGCCAGGAACTTCCTGGAATGGTCCGTCCTGGCTGACTGTTCCTCCCAGCAGATGTCCGGGTAATTAAAATCACCCATGACAACTACATGGGTTGAGTGCCTCTGCAAGCTGGCCTGAAAATTCCCAGTCCAGCTCCTCCCCTTGGTTGGGGGGTCTGTAGTAGACCCCCACCATCAAATCGCTCTCCCCATGGCCCCCTCGAATCTTGACCCAGAGCACTTCAGCCTGCCCTTCGTCTGACCCCATTCTGCTGGCAGAGGATGTGTATTGCTCCTTGACATACAGCGCCACACCCCCACCTTTCCTTCCTTCTGTATCCCACCTGTAAGCCTATAGCCCCTAATGCTAACTGCCCAGTTGTGGGACGAATCCCACCACGTTTCTGTTAGCCCCATGACATCTGGGTTTGAACTAGCTATTCTAGGGCGAGTTCCTCCTGTTTATTCCCCATACTGCGAGCATTGGTATATAGGCATTTAAGGCCTTGCAAGACTGTGTGTGCCACCCCCCGATTAGGGAGACTGTCTGGACCCCTGTTTTTTACCTTAGCACTCCTTGCCTTTGTCACCTGTGTTGCTCGGATGGTGTTTCCTTGTCTTCCTGCGGCCCCCTCCCCTGGTGAGGCTAGCTTAAAGCTCGCTGTACGAGATCAGCCAACCTGGAAGAGAAGACACGCTTGCCTTTAGGAGAGAGATGAAGCCCATCCCACCCCAGCAAGTCCCCTGCCCAAAAGCATGGCTCATTATCAAGGAACCCAAGGCCTGCCTGGTGGCACCAGCTGCGTAAGTGCCAGCTGACCTCGCCAAGGCAGGCCTCATGTTGCCGTCCCTGCCTACTCACTGGAAGAGGAGAGGAAAATACCACCTGTGCCCCTGTCTCCTTCAGCTTGTCTCCCAGAGCCTTGAAATCCTTCATAATGCGGTCAGGGTTGCCCCTGGCCGCATCATTCGTACCCACATGGACGACAACCATGGGGTACTGGTCTGCAGGTCAGATGCAGGCCGGGATCCTTTCTGTGATGTCCCTGACCTGAGCTCCAGGTGTGAAGCAGGCCTGTCATGTCAAGGGGTCGGGCCGGTAGATGGGACCTTCCAGTCCTAGGATGGAGTCTCCGATGATAAGGACCCGGCATTTCTTCCTCCTGGTGTTCGCTCTCCGCCCATTACCTGTCCTGTGGGGAGTGGCATCGTCCCCGCTGGAGGCAATTCCACTGTCCTCCTCCATCACAGCTGCCAGGGCATCAAACCTGTTCCCCAGCTGAACCTGGGGACCTTCCACCGCTCTAGGCCTAGGAGCTCTGGATTTGGGCACCTTGCTCAGGTTGGTGTGACACTGGGCAATCTGGTGGTTGCGCCAGAGAAAGAGAAAGGCAGATACTGGAGAGATGCACCAGACATCCCAGGATGCCAAAGAGAACTGGAAAATGCTCTGACAGAGTACTGGGAGCCTAGCCGCACAGGGGAAATTTCAAGTACGTGTTCAGGATTGCCATGGGATCCAGTCTTCAGCAGTCAGCCCACTCGCGATGGGTGGACTCCGTATGGAGAAGTGAGGCTTGCCGATAACCTGAATCCAACTCCAAATTGTGTCCTCATTCTTAAATGCAAGCCTTTTGCAGAGGGTCTGTCCCATGAACACATGCTGTAAGCAGACTATCTGGGTTCTGGGGAGTTAGTTTCCACAGCCTAAAAGTTGGAGACAGCCAAGTTGGCATGACTGGTGCAACTGGAGGCTCTAGCAACAAGCAGCACAGTACCTTATTGTCCTACTATGCATAGATGAGGATTGCAGGATTTCCAGCCTCCTGGACAGACAGAGTGGCTTGGTGCCGCACTGCCCCTTGGTTGCGGCAGGGGGAAGACTCGTTTGGGCTCTCTAAAGGCCCTGCCCTACGCTCAAATCAAAGCTGGGCAGAAACCAACTATGGAGTTATTGTACATTTTTAGCACTAACTTTGTGGCAGGCTTGCTCTTTTCAGGGCTGGAAGGCGGATTTCTATGGTGCGGCAGTTACTCTGCCCCTGCGGCTGACCTCAGTGTACTGCTCGATACACCAGTTCATGTGTGGTAAGTACTTCGGCCCTGTGGCCCCTCGAGTCACTGCACCAGTGATCAGGTCATCGCGTAACAGGTGTACGGGGCCCCCATAGCGGGTTGCAGGGCTGCCCGGCTCCTGCGGGCAGGGCCGGGCCAAGGGCCTGCCTTGCCCCCAGGCGGCCGCACGAGTCCCGCGGCGCTCCCCTGGGCCGCTCCGGGGCTCCTGCCCCCGCGGATCGAGGCGCTCGGCGCTCCCTCCATCCGCAGCTCCGGTGCGACTGCGGCTCCTTCGCGGCACGGGGCGGCGCGAGCCTAGCAGGGCCCGGCGAGGGAGCGCACGCACCCCGATCCTTCCGCTCACTGGCCCGTTTGGCCCTTACCACCCCCCGTCCGGTCGCGGCGCGAAGGGCGTGTCTGCCCCCGGGAGAGGGAGGGGCGCAGGGCCTGAGGCGCGCGGGTGACGTCACTGCAACGAGAAACCGCTCAGACGCCGCGCGCCAAATTCAAAGGCGGCTGCGGGCGGGCGCGCGCAGAGGAGGCATTTGGGCTGGATCCGGTCGGGCTCAGCTCCTCGCGACCCCCAGCGCATCCCCATGGCCACTCCGCCCAAGCGCGGCCGCAGTGGTGGCGTCGTGAAGAAGGTGGCCATCGAGGGCAACATCGGTGAGCGCCTCCTCCCCACCCCCCGGGCTGCGGAAGCGGAGGTTCCCGGCTGTGGGACTTGCCTGGGCCCGGCTGCGGGCTTCTCCGTGGGCGGGAGGGGGGTCCTGGTGCGCGGCCGCCTCTCGGTAACGCGCCCACTGGGGAGCGACCCCCGGGTACCGGAGCACGGGAGTTTCGCATGTGCAGG